>NW_015168716.1:217403-253787 GCF_001447785.1 Gekko japonicus
GTTGCTGGTGTGGTAGGTGTTGTTCAGCATCTTGTCAGTCTTAGTGTTCCTAAGTTTTACATGTCCCTTGGTCAAGGATTCCACAACTGAGTAGGGTCCAATCCAGCGTGGTTCCATGAACCCATGCGACGAACACAGCGCTGATTCTTGATGTAAACTATGGAGCCAACACTGATTTCTTTCTTGCTGTTGTGTCGACGATCAAAGCCACGCTCCTGGTATTCCTGGGCAGAGTGGATGTTGGTGCTGATGGTTGAACGGAGCTTTTTATTAATGGTTGTCAGTGTATCCAGTACATCAGGGTTAGCTTCATCTGAAAGGGGCATGGAGCCCACAATGTCAGCCTCTGAGGGCTTGAGGTCCATAGGAAGCTTTGCCTTCCGTCCATACATGACCTCAAATGGAGTACACTTGGTTGAGGCATGCACAGATGTGTGATACGCAAACAGAACACCAGGGATAAATTGGTCCCAGTTGTTGCCTTGGTCATTGACAAGCTTACTAAGAGATTGTTTGAGTGTTCGATTGTTATTGGGGAAGTATCTCTCTTAGAAGGAAAAGACCAGCAGCCCAGAAAGCAGGCCTGGGGGGTTAATCTGGCCTGGGGGGGGGTTATTCTAGCCTAGGCCAGAGTAACCCCGGGTTTACTCTGGCCGGGGGGTGAATGGGGGGGTTATTCTAGCCTAGGCCAGAGTAGCCCCGGGGTTACTCTGGCCGGGGGGTTAATCCGGCCTGTTACACCGGATCGCGCACATGGCCGGTCAGAACACAACAGGGGAAAATGCGTACTATTTTGTTAGTTACGGTGACTGGGAGCCTGCAGAAGATTTTGCTTGAACCAGAAAAGGGGGTTTTGGACAAGAGATGTTGAGTGTTTTTATTAATCATCCTGGTCACAAAAACACCAACAGGGCCTGTGTGAGAGATCTGATGGCCTTAAGAACAGTGGCCTTACGAACAGAGCCTCAGCCAGCCATTACTATTAACAGCAAAGAAGGGATAAAGGGTCTTGCCAGAGAAGGAGGCTCCAGAGAATTCGTAGAGCAAGGCTGCTTGGCCAGCATCGAAAAAGGCCACTTGCCCCTTATCATAGTTCAAACAGACTCGGAGGCAATAAGGCTCCCACCTCAGGGTCAGGGGAAGAACAGTGTCCTTTATGAAAGCATTGTACTGGCCCTTCCACCTCCCCACGGCCCAGATTCCTTTCTCAGGAGTAAAGGTGTCCCTGCCCTTCACAGGTTTTCTGGCCACACCCACAGCCCAGCCTTCCGCACTTCCCAGAATAACTTCCCAGAAATGGCAGCCTGCTGTGAATCCCTCACTGCCCAGCACAAAACCGTAGCATCTCTCAGGATCTTCAGATTGTTCTCTAGGCATACATTGCCACCTCACTTGTTTCTGATAACGAGTCTGGACACGATGGGAACTAGCTGAGGCTGGATCCAGAGTCACATTGGCTGTTGGGAAGAAATGAGGTGACAGAAGAGATACAGAATCAGCTGGGAGATCGATTCACTCCCCAGAAGATAAACTAAACACATCAACATATAAGCTTCAGCATCTCCTGCGGAAAACTCACCCTGGAACAGTCCTGTTTTTAAAACAACAACTTAGTTTGTTTCTCCTTATTTTCACTCTATACGTGAGTGTGGCAAATAAGGTGAAGACCAGGGCAGGCCTAACAAGGAGCTTTCCTCCAACCATTATACATAATCCTGTGCATTCTGGGTGCCATATTATATGTGAAAGCAGGACAGTGGAATGGGGAGAAAAAGGAACTCTGCATGCTTTCAGAGGTACTTTTGTTCCCATTAAGACTTTACTGGGTAGCTGAGCTCTGGTGAATTCTTGGTACAGCTGGGGAGGGGTCAGGTAAGCACACAGGCCATGTCTAGTACACAGTAGAAAAGAAAATTTTAGTTGAGTTGGGAGATCTTGTACTGGGATAGAATGGAACAGATGGTATATACTCTCAAGGACAGTAAGGTCAGGGTGGTCAGTGCTTACTGGCTGAAGTCCTAGACCTGCCATCCTTCTTTAAGGCCTGAGATTCATTAACATGGAGGGAAAGTCTCTGTTTGCCTCTCAAGTGCCAAAACCACACACACTGCAGAATAACAAGTGGAAAATAGCACAGGAACAAGGAGGAGTTTTTATATAGTGTTCTCCAACAATTCCCCTGGATTCTTCCCATTGTTTTCCAGGTATCCCTATCCCTAAAATGGCCTGGGAAAACTCTTGGTGGCGGCCAGACAGGTGGAAGAGGAAGTGAGATGGGGGAGGCCAGCTAGAGCCAGTGGCAGGCTGGGGAAGCCAGAGGCAGTGGCGATGAACAGGTGGGGGTGGGATTTCCCCCTCCCCACAAGACCTGATGGATCTCATCTTGTAAGAACTCAATAACCAAGTTAAACCAGAAGGGCAAACATGGAAATTGAATCCAGATAAAGCAGATGCAGGTGAAAGAGTCCCAACAACACCCTTCCCAAAGGCCTGGTCTTTGTCACAGAATTGGGAGGATTCTCATGTTTCTCAACACAGGATTGTGAGGCAGAATTATCTTGGGGTGATTCTGCATCAGCGTTTCCCTCCATTGTTTTAGCGAACCCAAGTTGGAACAGAAATTCCCTTCTGCCTTGCATGCTGCTTTCACTTTATTTGGTCATTGGATTTTATGGTACCCTCTACACTGCATACAGCTTTCACTTTGTTTGATCACCAGGTTTTATTGTACCTTCTCCATAGATGTATGGCCATTTTATGGCTGTTCAGTAGTGACTTTGCAGTCAGTACTGTGTTGGCCTGGGGTATTTGAAAGTGGTTTTGAGCTGCACCTTTTCCTCAATGTTGAAAAAAAAATGTGGAGCGAATGTCAGATGCAGAATCGGCCTTGGTTGAGGCCCAGAGCTAGTTTCACTCTCATAAGAACATAAGAGAAGCCAGTGTTGGATCAGACCAATGGCCCATCCAGTCCAACACACTGTCACACAGTGGCCAAAAATACCAGGTGCCATCAGGAGGTCCACCAGTGGGGCCAGGACACTAGAAGCCCTCCCACTGTTGCCCCCCCCAAAGCACCAAGAATACAGTGCACCACTTGCCCCAGCCCGAGAGTTCCTATTTATACCTTGTGGGTAATAGCCACTGATGGACCTCTGCTCCATATGTTTATCTAATTGCCTCTTGAAGCTGTCCATGCTTGTAGCTGCCACCACCTCCTGTGGCAGTGAATTCCATATGTTCATCACTCTTTGGGTGAAGAAGTACTTCCTTTTATCTTTCTAACCTGACTGCCCAGCAATTTCATTGAGTGCCCACGAGTTCATGTATTGTGAGAAAGGGAGAAAAGTACTTCTTTCTCTATCTGCTCTATCCCATGCAAAATCTTGTAAACCTCGATCATGTCACCCTTCAGTCGTCATTTCTCTAAGCTAAAGAGCCCCAAGCACTTTAACCTTTCTTCATAAGGGAAGTGTTCCAACCCTTTTATCATTCGAGTTACCCTTTCCTGCACTTTTCCCAATGCTATAATATCCTTTCTGAGGCGTGGTGACCAGAACGGTACAGAGTACTCCAAATGAGGTTGCACCATTGATTTATATAGGGGCATTATGATACTGGCTTTGTTTTCAATTCCCTTCCTAATAATCCCCAGCATAGTGTTGGCCTTTTTTATTGCAGTCGCACACTGTCTAGACATTTTCATTGAATTATCTACTATGACTTCAAGATCTCTCTCTTGGTCAGTCTCTGCTAGTTCTCTCTTATTTGAAAGGGCTGATAAAGAGGAGATAGTTCATCCTCTCCATGCTGACCTCCTCCCCTACCATCACCCTGACAAACAGTTACAGCCAATTACTATCACTATCATATACTTTTCTCTCACCCTTCATCCGATTCTTCATTCTTTCAGTTTATTCTGACAACAGCCTTGTGAAGTAGGTCAAGCTAAGGAAGAGTGGCTCCAGGTCCTTCACTCATCTTAATGGCTCATTGGAACTGGAACACAAAACTGTGGCAGGCCTAGTCTGACACTCTGAACACCTGCACTATACTTGTTCTCCTCAGCACAAAGCTTTTAGGAAGTAATTTGGGAAACATAACTGCATGAGTGGTGGGGCAGCAACTCCAAGTCTTCCTGGATGGTCCATCTGCTCCAGCCCCCTTTCAGTCAGGTTTCATGCTGGACCATGTGTGGGAGACAAAGTTGGCTGCCTCAGCGCTAGACTACTGTAATGTGCTCTGTGGGGATCTGCCAGAGAAGACTAATCAGAGACTTCAGTTGGCATGAAACACCACTGCTCATTTACATTAAGGACCTAAGCAGAGAATCCATATTACTCATATTCCGTAGTTGCTCCATTGGTTACTGATTAATTTCCAAGTTCAAGTTCAAGGTATTGGTTGACACCCCCAAAGCTCTTCCTGGCCACCCCCCCCATATTTACAGGACTGCCTTTGGCTATGCTCAGCTGCTGCAACTTCAGACATCTGAACAAAGCATCTTGGAGGTCTCATGGGGAAATGATATCAACAGTTGCCTGTACACAAGTGAGAAGAAATACATTTTGTCTTTGGAGTCTTGGGATGAACAAAACCTCCCCTCTGAATTTTAAAAGTTTTTTCCCCTCACTTTCTGGGCAGAGAAAAGGCAGGAAGGAGGGAAGGCAGTCCAATTGCTTTCCAACTTACCTTCATATAAATGCTAATAGATCTGGCAGGAGAGATAATGGGTGAGTCAAGTCTTTCCCCCCACTCCAAGGTGACAGATAGAGAAGTGTGAAGAAGAAGCACAGCCTGGAGAAGTCAGGAAACTCTCCTGGGAGAAGAGCCTGTTCCCAAAGGAGAAACTGTGTCCAGGAAACACCTGACTAAAGGGAACAGCTGAACTATCCCTCTGAGTTGGACTCTCCTCCCATGCAGACAGGCAGAGCCATGGAGGCATGACCACCATAAAGCCTGTTGCGCCCTCCACAGCTCAGTGTCCATGGATGGAAACAGGATTCTGGACTCGATGGACCTGGGACTGATACAGTAGAGCTTATGATGTTCTCATGTTGAAAGATTCACACTCAAAATCAGTTCCTGCTTTCTCATTCCTCTCTCCCACAATTCATAACTGACCCATTTATGATCCTCACATTCATAGGATGGGACTCTTGAAGGTCAATGAAACACAAATAGAAAACCTCCTGACAAGTCCCTCTCCTTCTTGTGGATTTTGTTCTCTCTCAGGCTTCAAAATTTACCTTTTAGCTTCGGAAATGACCAAGCCAGAGTGTCTGGAGAAGCAAAAGGGACAGAGGATAAACATCAAGCCATTGTGTTTACAGAGTATCTTGTAACAAGAAAAGCAATGCCAAAAAATATTGATGCAGCAACAACTCTGGGGGAGTGGGGATCCTCCTTCCATCTTTGCTTACAGATACCTACATTAGTCTTATCCTAATGCAATTTTCAACATTCCCAATTACAGCTTCTGTAGGATTTAGAAAACAAAAGGCACAGAATACCTGATCTGGAAAGCTAACGCTTAGCTTCAGCAAAACTTTGTGCCAGGACTTTATAGTTCAAGTCTGCGTTTTTAAAACACAGTTCAGTGCGATGTAAGCCAAAGTAAATTTGGGAATTGACTGAACAGGGTGTGGAGGCTACAAAGTGACAATCCCTAATCCCAACAGCACTCAGGCCACAGGAGTCCTTCACACCAGTTAAAGTTAGAATTTTGACAGTTCCATTTTGGCTACAGTCCTAAAGCAAAGACAGCACACAGAAGAAAGGATCCCGTAAGCACATTCAGAAAACCAGTACCACCAGCACCCTGATTGGGGTCCAGTAATTCTGAACTATCTCCGTGAAAGTCTAAAATAAATAAATAAATTGTCCCAACCCACCCAAGATTAGCGTTTCTAAATGTCACATATGTTGGAAATGCATGTGTTTACAAGGTCTGACAGTTCAGTCATTATAGGTTAACATGTTTGCCTAGTATTGCTATTGTTTAGACTGACCTGGAAGGGATACCTGGCATTGAGCCAATGGGGAATTAGCCCGGGAAAAGTAGCTTCTACTGTGATACAGACTGGTTGTTTGTTTTCAGGTGACTTCCTTTCTAGGGGTCGAGAAGAAGGACAGATTCTCCATTATCTCTGTGTTAGTGTTGACTATTGACAGCTTAGAAAATGTAGCTGTTAGTGTTATGTTTATTTGTAGTTATCCCGTGTATCTTTTATCCTTAGAAATAAAGGTTTTTAAAAGCAAAGGAATCTCTTCTTTCCAGTAGAGCAAGATCCATTGATAATCTGAGTATTAAACACTTTTGACTATTTTACAACATATTGGTAGCAGAGTGTGGTTTATTTGTTGTTTTTTTAAAATGCTCATTGGATTGAGAGAGAGAGAGGGCAAAGCTGGCAAGTAGAAGCTTATTTTAAAAGGGTACTATTTTTCTGCAAAGTTTTTCTGCTCTTTGCCAAACAGAGCTCTAGCCAGAAAAGGTAGTGAGCACTTTTAATCCTTGCTGATTGGAGGTATCCTGCCTTATGCTAGCCTGCACTTTGGAAAGCAGCTGAGAGAAAGCTTTTTGAATTTTTTCCCCTACGCACGCGAGCCCCGGAGGAATGGAAGAAAGCCGAGCTGATTGCTTCACGCTCCCAGCTGCACAGCCTGAGAAAGGATTAACCCCATGAGTCCCTGTGTGCCTGATGAAGCCTAAACATGAGTGAGCCTGAATCTTCCACAGCCAAAGCCGGAACTTCTACACCCAGACAAACACCACCCACATCTGTGAGTACGTTTCATACTTCTGGGGAGATAGCACCCTTAAAATTGACACCCCACAACTTTTCTTGGTGGCAAGGTTTTCTCAAAGTGAAACTGCAAATGCAGAGAGCCCAGAATGTCTTAACAATGACCCCCCCCCAACAAATGAACCAGAGAAAAGTAATTTTGAACAACAGCATGGCTATGCTAAAAATCTAATACTTGGGTCTGTGGATCCTAACGACGTGCCAAATTTATACACTGTGGGTACGTCAAAGGAAATGGTTGAATATCTGAAAAAGAAATATGGAGGGAGGACTACCAGTAAAATTTATTACCTGAAGGCTCAGATCTTTGATTTTAAAGTGAGAGAGACTGACCATTTGCCTGAGAAACTGGGCAAGCTAATGGGCATCTATAATGAGCTCAAGGAGTTAGGCAAGACCCCTGATGAAATTGATATGATAACAGCTATTCTCAGAGGTCTGCCACAAAGTTACAAGAATCTAGCTATGACTCTGAGGCACAAGGATGATCTAAAGCTTGAGGATTTGCTGTTGATTTTAAAGGAAGAATTTGGCTCAAGAAGCAGTGATGATGTGTTGTCTACTGAAATGTCTGTACTGAGTTTGAAACATGGGCACAGATTTAAAAGGAAAATTGAGTGTTTCCTATGTAGAGGGAATAATAAATTTGCTTCCTGTGAATTTAGATATGCCAGAGATTTTGAATCTAACGCAACAGGCAAACAAAAGCCTTCTGAAGCACATGGTCACAGGGGTGAGACACCCAGTGGCAGAGGAAATAATGGCAGAGGTTTTAAACCGCAGACAAAAGGACGTGGGAATTTCCATGCTAGAAGACCATGCTTTCAGAATCTGTGGTGGTGATGATGTTGGTGAGAATAAGAAAGTCTTTTTGGTTGATTCTGGATCCTGCATGCACATTTGCAAATATGAGGAACTGTTTTCTGAACTTGATGTGAACAATAGGCCAAAGATTTTTCAAGCCAATAAGGAATTGCTTGATGTCAGAGGCATGGGGAAGGTACCCATTGAACTCCTCACTACTACTGGAAAAGTGATTAATGTTAAGTTGCAAGATGTGGCTCTAGTTCCTGGAGCAGCTGATAATTTGATTTCAACTAAGAGGCTTATGGACAGTGATCATTCTGTGTTACTTAAGAAAGGGGAGAACAGTAGGATCATTGCTGAGATGCCTGATTTTGAATTCAAGGTGGAAGAGATAAATGGATTTCATTATCTTGTGGATGTCTCTGAAATGTCTCGAACTGTTAATGATGAGAGGCAAGTTTGTCAAGCTAGCAATGACTCTTGTGATCATCAGGATCGTTTATATGCATGGCATTTGAAATTTGCGCACAGGAGCATGCAGAGTGTTGAAAGACTGTTGAAGGAATGTGGAATCTCTGTTATGAATTGTGATAAGGCAAAGGATAAATGTGAAATGTGTCTCAAAGCGAAGGGGACAGCCCCAAAATATTCTCACCAGTCCACGGCTCACAATGTGGAGTTTCTAGAGACTGTGTACAGTGATCTTGTTGGTCCACTAGTGCCATCCTGTGGCGAAAACAAATATTTTGTGACTTTTACTGAGAATAAAACAAAATATACTTTTGTGTATCTGATGAAGAGCAAAGATGAGACTCTGAATAAATTCAAATGTTACATGGCCACAATTAAAAACAAGTTTGGCCAAGCACCTCAAAGCTTATGCACTGATGGAGGTGGAGAATATTGCAATGCTGAATTTAAAGCATTTCTGGAACTTGAAGGGATTGAACACAAGGTGTCTATCCCACACTCGCCTCAACAAAATGGATCTTCTGAGAGGCTGAATAGAACAATTCAGGACATGTGTAGGGCAATGCTTATGCATTCTGGACTACCAAACAGCCTATGGGCTGAAGCTGTGAACACAGCAGTGTATCTACACAATAGAGTACCCTCAAAGCTTACTGGGACCACTCCTTTTGAGGCCTGGTTTAAAAAGAAGCCTGGATTAAAGCACATCAAAGCTTTTGGTTCCAAAGGGTATGCCCACATACCAAAGGAGAAAAGGGGAAAACTTGACCCCAGAGCTGAAGTTGGATTCGTAGTAGGGTATCCAGTCGGTGGAAAGGGATACAGTCTACCTTCTGAGGAAACTACCAGAACAGAAGGGGAAGCGGGAACCACACCAGAGGAGGCAGCAGAACCCACAACCAGTGTGAGACGGTCAGAAAGGAGCACTAAAGGGCAACCACCAAAGAAATATGGATTTTGTGAAACTGTGCAATCCGCAAAGGAACCTAAGAACTGGAAGGAAGTATGCAACTTACCTGCGAGTGAAAGAGACAAATGGATTAAAGCAATGGAACAAGAAATACTATCCATATACAAGAAGGAAGCATGGACTCTTACTAAGCCACCTCAAGGCAAAAAGCTTGTTGGATGCAAATGGGTTTTCAAAATAAAGCATAAAGAAGATGGAACTGTGGAGCTATACAAAGCACGCCTAGTCGCCAAAGGCTATTCACAAGAATATGGGACTGACTATTTTGAAACTTTTGCTCCAGTTACCGACCAAGCAACTTTCAGAACACTTCTTAGTGTTGCAGCATCAAGAGACATGATTGTAGAGCATCTTGATGTAAAGACTGCTTTTCTCAATGGAGAACTATCTGAAGAAATCTACATGGAACAACCTGAAGGTTTTAAAGTCAAAGGACAAGAGGATTATGTCTACAGACTCAACAAAGGACTCTATGGACTAAAACAAGGAACAAAGGCCTGGTGTGACAAAATTACCAGACTGCTACAGAAGTAAGGTTTTGAACAAGGGAAAGCTGAATCTTGTCTGTACACTAGAATTAAAAATGGACAATACCAGTATGTTCTTGTTTATGTTGACGACCTGATCGTGGCCTGTCAAAACAGAGAGGACATCAAAGACATAGCTGATGGACTGAATAAGGATGTGGAAGTCAAACAGCTAGGAGATGTACAACACTACCTTGGAATGCAAATTGAGAGACTCAAGGATGGAGCTTTTCTTCTTTGCCAGAAAGGAAGGTTATGGACTTTACAGAATCTATTGGCATGAAGGACTGTAACACATCATCCATACCAATGGAACCTGGATATCTGAAGGAAAAGAATGAAAAACCACTCAGAGACATTGGAAAATATAGAGAAGCAGTCAGAAAACTCCTCTACCTGAGCAAAACCACAAGGCCAGATATCACAGCGGCAGTTGGCATCTTATGCAGGAAAGTAGTTCGCCTAATCATCATGATTGGAGTGCAATAAAGAAACTGGTGCGGTACCTGAAAGGAACAATGGACTTACAACTGAAAATTGCACCGTCTGAAGGACCCAGACTAGTCGTATATGTGTACCCCAACTGGGGAGAAGAATCGGAAAATTACAAGTCTACAAGTGGATATCTATTTTTCTATGGAGATGGACTAATAGACTGGACTAGTAGAAAACAAACTGTTGTGGCGCAGTCTACAGCGGAAGCGGAGTGTGTTTCAGCAGCAAGTGCTTGTAGTAGACTTGAATGGATTTTTCATATGTTAAAAGACTTTGGAATAAGGGAACCTGTACCTGTACTTATGTGTAGACTTTGTCAGGGTTCAATAACGACACCACACACAGAGATTTCTTGAAGCTTACTGATCAGCTCTGTCTCTCTCTCTGTACCAAGCTCTCTGTTCATCTGACAGGCTGTGTCACAGCAGCATTTTATTAGAATTAAGCAGCTCACACATTGCACAGTGAAATTCGTTACAACAGAGCAAAAGACTTTGTAAGCTAAACAGCACAGTGTATTTCACAGAATGTTCTTTTCTCATAGCTCAAGTTATCCAATCTTCAATGTTGCAGATCTTGTGCTTTCAGTAATTCATTGTGCTCTAATAATATAATAGACTCATGCAGACTCAGCAAAGATTGTGCCCTGCTTGCCAATCTCCCGTTGCCAATCTCCCTGTGAGAATGGAAGGCTCTCCGGGTGTGCCTCGCAGAGATTTTCCTATTCCCACACTTATGTTTGAAGATAATCAGGCTTGTATTACTATATGTAAGGAAGAAAGCACCACAGCTAGAAGTAGATCAATGGGTATTAAATGTGCTTTAGTGAAAGATTTGTACCAGAAGAAGCTGATAGATATCGAGAATTGTCATACAGGAAAAATGGTGGCTGACATTCTGACTAAGCCACTGACCAAAGAGAAATTTGAACGTCTACGTAAAATGTTGAATATGATTGGTACAAATGTTGAATTGAATAATGAATAATGTTTTGTATGTGTATGTATGACTTTCATGTTAGACTTTGTGAAGGGGTGTTGGAAATGCATGTGTTTACAAGTAGACTTGAATGCGTGAAAGTCTAAAATAAATAAATAAATTGTCCCAACCCACCCAAGATTAGCGTTTCTAAATGTCACATATGTTGGAAATGCATGTGTTTACAAGGTCTGACAGTTCAGTCATTATAGGTTAACATGTTTGCCTAGTATTGCTATTGTTTAGACTGACCTGGAAGGGATACCTGGCATTGAGCCAATGGGGAATTAGCCCGGGAAAAGTAGCTTCTACTGTGATACAGACTGGTTGTTTGTTTTCAGGTGACTTCCTTTCTAGGGGTCGAGAAGAAGGACAGATTCTCCATTATCTCTGTGTTAGTGTTGACTATTGACAGCTTAGAAAATGTAGCTGTTAGTGTTATGTTTATTTGTAGTTATCCCGTGTACCTTTTACTCTTAGAAATAAAGGTTTTTAAAAGCAAAGAAATCTCTTCTTTCCAATAGAGCAAGATCCATTGATAGTTTGAGTATTAAACACTTTTGACTATTTTACAACAAAGTATACATGAGAGAAACCCTTCCCTTGGATCATACACAGAATGTCAAGGCCACCAGTATGATTAAGGATGGCTGGACCACAGAGGGAGCGGAAACCATTCTGGTGTAAATGAAAGTGCCCTTTAGGAAATCCTCCAGTCAATGTCAGCTATCAGGAAGGAAGGACAATTTCTCCTATGTATCAAGGAAAGGGATAATGTAACTAAACTTTGATTATGCATCAAGATTGTCTATCAAATGCAAAAGCCTGGATCAATGAATACCACCAACTGTGTAAGTGCAGAAACAGGGCATTAGTTTACATTGTAACTTCTAGATTGCAGTCAGAAAGCTCAGCAACTGTGTATTTGGTGCCTGGAAACTTTGTTTCTGAGATAAGATTCAAAGAATAATCTTGAAATTTAGGCCCATTCTGCATCTAGCATTCGCTCCGTTGCCACACTGGAACAAAAAAAGATGCGGCTCAAAATTAAGTTCAAATACCTGGGGCCAACTCCCTACTGAATGCAAAGTCACCCCTGAATGGCTATAAAAGGGCCATAAATCTATGCAGACATGACCATAAAACCAAGAGATCAAATGAAGAAATCAAGGAAAGCAGCATGTAGTCTGGACAGCACCATAAAATCCGACAATCAATCAAAGTGAAAGTGGCATGCAATGTAGAAGGGAATTTCTGTTCCAACTTGGGTTTGGTAAAATAGCGGAGCAAATACTAGATGCAGAATGGGCCTAACTCTATGCTGAACTGGATGCAGAATGGGCCTAACTCTATGCTGAACTAAAATGGCCTTCTTAACTAGTATTCTTGAGTGACCCAGAAACCACCATTTGCGTTTCTGACTGATGAAAATGTTCACTATGAAATCCATGTAGCCATTCCACTCTTACCTTTGAATTGCTTTATGGCACGCTCCAAAAAAGGGTCATAACAGCAGTTGTGGACCCTCCATTTCAGCCCAGTAAGGAAAACCTCTGGTTTCTCCAGTGTCTCCTTCTTCTCATACCTAAAGAGAAATACTGTCAAAGGATCATTCATCCAAACCAGCATTCCTCAGAGGAGCAAAACAACAAAATGGGAAAATATGCAGAACTCAGACAATGAACGGGTGAAAGTGTAGCTAAGCCACAGGCAGGAGAAGAAATGCAGAAGGCGCTTTGGGGAGGCCAGGCTGCCTCGCTTCATGCATCAAATGCAATTTTATTAGGAATATGTTTTATTACTATATTTATATTTAAAACATTTTTATGTTGCCTTTCCACCCAAGTTTGAGTCCCAATGGCAGCAGTCAATCAAAAAATCACAACAAGCTTTAAAGTGCAAAACAGGAAGGAGGGTCAGTGAGGAAACGCCAAACAATTCAGCAAAGTTCTTCAAAGGCCAGTGCAAGATAATAAGTGAGGGGGACAGAAGAATCTCCCTGGGGAAGGAGATTTGATAATTTTGGTGCCACGACTGAGAAGGCCCTCCGGACATCCCCTGGTGTCTTCTCTTCACATGACCCCAGTGATAAAAGAAGAACATAAAAGGGCACAACTGCCTGTAGCATCACTTCAGTAGCTGCCACCTGAGGACATGTACAGAAACCCTGATCTAATGTTCCGATTTCATGTTTCTTTTGCATTTCGCAGAGCATATGCATCCAATATTTTTATGGACTTCTCTGCCTCTTGGTCTCCAGATCTACCTCATTACTGCCCCTGCCACCATTCAGAGCGTTCAGTGAAGTAGCAGGGCAGTCCAAAAGCAGAGTGACACCTTACTAAGTACATGGAAGTTGAGGGGCTGAGAAGGGGGTAACTCGGCTGAGGGCTGCCCTGTTAATGGGCTATTCTAAGTCAGCCAAGACTCAAAGGAGTCTGTGCTGATGGGTGAGACACAGGAAAGGATTCCACCTCCACTTCACCTTCCATTTCATAAGGTGAAGTTAATAGAGTCCCCAGAAATTCACAATAATCACTCAGAATGTGTCTTAAGGCCAGTAAACAAATAATTAAAAATGTCTTTTCCATGCACATATAAATAAACTAGAAAAAATATTTAGGAGGTGAAACTACAAAATACAAAAATCAAAAGAACAGGGCAGTTTCATGCTCCCTAAAATGCATAAGACTTTTGGTGTCTCCTTTCTTGGAGATGAATCATCTTTCCCTCCGTACAGAACAAGACTTCTCAAGGTTTGCTCTTCTGCCCATATTCCAAAGGGTCCCTCTGAAGCTGTAGATCAAGTAGATCTCGCTGACAGGTATGCTTATTTACCACTCAACCTCCACTCACTTGCTGGGGTATGCATAGCTCTTGCAGGAACACAGCAGAGAGACCGTCGGAGCAAAGGAATGCCTCCATCCACCGACAGCATGTCAGGGGAGAGGCGACCCTCAGCACCCCATGGCTAGGGACCTTTTGCAAAGATCCCTGGAGAGTATGCACATTCACACTCCCTCTCTAACCGCTGGTTTGCAGGCTGCATCCCTGGAAGCCCCCAGGAGACACAGCCGCCATCAGCTCGCCAAACCCCCCCCCCCACGCTGTGTCCATCTTCAGTATAATGGAGTCGAGACCAGTGCTTCCCAGCGTGGTGCCCGTAGGCAGAATGGTGCCTGCCAACACCTCTCTTGGGGTCCACAAAGTGTTTTAAGAAAGTGGGCAGGGCCAGGTGGGGCTTTTGCCCAGCAAAGCTTCTGATTGGCCACCTGAGATTTGATGTGACTGAAGGTAAAGTGCAGCAGCCATTTTGTGGCTGGCTCTGCCTCCTGGGGCAGCCATTTTATGGAAGCCACTTTTTGGCTGTGCCCACCACCATGCTGTGCCAGCATTCCAAAGTTGCCCACAGGTATAGAAAGGTTGAAGGCCCTGATTTCGACAGACCACTGGTTTGATTAAGCAAGGCTCTTCTTATGTTAGGGTTGCCAAGTCTCTTACCTGGCATAGAGGAGGGACCCAGTCCCGGTCTGGGAGTTTCACACGCGCACGCCACAATGACATAGCCCAGAAGTGATGTAATCACGCTGGGCATGTAACAGGACAATGCACTATCAATCGCCCTAAAAACTCTATGGTACTATAGAGTTTTCAGAGCAATTGCTAGAGCGTCGCCCGGTGACGTGCCCGGTGTGATGATGTCACTTCCAGGCTACGTCATCATGCCGGGCACATCGGCCTGATCTGGCCACTTCGGGGGTGGGGTTCCCCCCGGCGGCCAGATCTGGATTGGCAGATCGGGGTCCCTTTTGGCGGGGGAATCCCCGTCCCCCGGGGGGACTTGGCAACCCTATCTTATGTTCTTATGTTATGCTGCTGGAATGCTGGCACCAAGCTAGCAGAAGATCCTCTGTGATTATCTTTTCCCTCCCCTTCCTGAAGGTATTTCAAGTCTGCATGGGGCCGGAGGCAGGAGCCCTTGGGTTCAAGGGGAAGGGCAAGAGACTCGGGTCTCTTGCGGTGGTTGGCTTGGTGAATTTGGAAGGACCCAGATTTGTTGTGACTTTTTTGGTTTCTTTTCTTTTGTGTAAGCCATGGCAGGCTCCTTTGGGGAGAACTGCAGTCTGGAAAACTGAAGTACATGGAGTCCTGAGTGCTCTCACAGGAAGCCTAAAGGCCCACCACTTCTCAGGCTGTCCAAGGTCTGCCAGTTGCCCATCTGTGGCAGGGAAGCTTCCACCCCCCACAATACATTCCCCACACTTGATCAACCGAGTGAAAATTTGGAGAGGAAGTGAGACTGCAGACATAGTGATGTCACTTCTGGATTATCAGCCACACCACTCTAGGAATTTTCTCTAATCTCCGTGATTGTTACCATTGAGATCAACAAATTCCTAGTGAAGTGTGGGAAGTGACATCCAGGTGATCCTATGGAAGTGACATCAGTCCATCAGCAATACTTCCCCACTCCAGACTCCACCCCGCCCCCAACAGCTCATTTTGTTTGCCATGTTGACATGTGGCTTGGAACTGTATGTTATCCATATCCTTCAGAAATGACAAAGGGAAATGCATGGGATCCACTTACCTCTGCAAGGTACCTCTGACATCCTGGAAGGAGCATAGAGAAAGAGAAAGAAAAGGAAACTCAGTGGCTGCCATGTTATGTACACCATCTGGATGGGAATGTGCACATTTTTTATGTTCCCTTCACATTAGTACCATTTTTCATCTGTCAGCCCATCAAGGCCACTTTTTTCTATGCTGTGCCACCAAGAGCTATTTTCAGCTGCTAATTGCTATCATGCTACAGCTTTCATTTTTAGAAAAAGGTCTCTAGCCTCTTCCTTGCAGAGATATCAGGGGACTAGCCATGCAACAAAAAGCGCTGGCCGCTTCTTTTAAATGACAGCTGGGTAGCCAGAGGAACTAGCAGACTGTGGCAATAGATTTTTATGGTCCTGTGCTATCAGGAGACAGCAACTATCGATTCTTAAAAAGCCCTGCAGTGGCAGAGGTATTGGGGGTATTGGAAATGGCAGCTTATGGAGGAAACTGTGCACAAAACTCCCATGTGGAGACTCCATTGCCAGTGCAAATGACTCTGCATCCTTGGTGGTGATGAAAGATAGGGAAATGGAGAATCTTCGCCACATAGGTGAGGTGAAGGCTACAGAAATCCCTTCAGGCCTACCATACTTCTTTCTAGGACTGGAGATGTGTCTTCTCAGAGTGTGCCCCTTTTTTATTAGAAAAAGTTTGCAAACACTCTCCAGTTGAGGATGACTTAGAACGTTTTCTACCAGTCTTACCTGCAAGAGCTCACTCACTGGTTGCTGATGCTTCTCCTCCATCTCCCGGATGAGGCTTTCGAGAGAGGAGAGTTCCTCAGAGAGTCTGGCCAGGTGTTTGTCTCTTATTCTGGCTATCTCCTTCTCTGTCTCTTCTATCTGGGCCAGCAGACGTTTTTCTTGTTCTTCCAGCAACTGGCGTACTGTTCTGAACTCATTCACTGTTGTTTGTCTCGTTGATTTTGTAATTTTCTGAAGGAGGGGGGGAGGGAGGGAGAAAACACCATTGCCAAGAATGCAATTTGTTCTTGAGAGTCAAATCATTTAAGAAGGACACTGGCAATTTTCACATCAACATTCAGTAGAAACCCTGCAGGGGATAGAGGAAGGCTTGACAAGCCCCTGTTGGAGGTGGGGATTCTCCTATCACCAGTGGGCTCAACAGGCTGGGGGGGATGATCTGTTGACATCACTCCATGTGCTTCTAAAGGTGGAGACAGTGGGGGACAGTGGGGATGGTCTGGAATTTGGACAAAACTCTGTGGTCTCCAAAAAATACTGGGGTATACGTTTCTAAAAGAATAAATACATGTGCAAGTGTTCCCAAGGCGTATTCCAGAGGCTAACATGGTGTTTAGTTATCTGTAGTTTTTCCACGGGGTCACTTCAGGGCTTTCTGGATGACGCTTCTGTCCTAGATCCACTTCAGTCCGGCTTTCGCCCTGGGTATGGGACGGAGACGGTACTGGTCGCCCTTACTGACGACCTCCGGAGGCATCTGGATCAAGGGGGTGTGGCGGCACTGGTGCTGTTAGATCTGTCGGCTGCGTTCGACATGGTCGACCACCAGTTGCTGACCCACCGCCTTGCCGATGTGGGGATTCAGGGACTTGCCCTTCAATGGCTTGCCTCTTTTCTCCAAGGTCGGGGACAGAGAGTGGAAATCAGGGAACAGCAGTCCCAGAGGCACCCACTTGAATGTGGTGTTCCTCAGGGGGCAGTGCTTTCCCCGATGCTCTTCAACATCTATATGCGCCCTCTCGCCCAGATCGCCAGGAGGTACGGGCTGGGTTGTCATCAGTATGCAGATGACACCCAGCTCTATCTGATGTTGGGTGGCCGGTCGGACTCCGACCCCGAAGATCTCCAACAGGGATTACAGGCTGTGGCTGAGTGGCTCAGGCTGAGCCGGTTGAAGTTAAACCCAGCGAAGACGGAGGTCCTGGGCCTGAGTCGGAACGGTTTGGGGTTGGGGCTCCCTCTCCCGACCTTCGATGGGGTACCTTTGGTGCCTGCGTCGGAGGTTAGGAGCTTGGGAGTGCTCCTGGACTCCTCCTTAACAATGGAGGCCCAGGCCGAATCCGCTTCAAAGTGCTGGTACTCACCTTTAAAGCCCTACATGGCCTGGGTCCGACCTACCTGAGGGACCACCTTTCCCCGTATACACCCCCAAGAGCACTTCGGTCAGGGACCCAGAGCCGTTTAGTGGTTCCGGGTCCCAGAGAGGCACGATATGCTGCAACGAGGGCTAGGTCCTTCTCAGTGGCGGCCCCTACCTGGTGGAACGAGCTCCCGGAGGAGATCAGGGCCCTGCGGGATCTTATGCAATTCCGCAGGGCCTGCAAGACGGAGCTCTTCCACCAGGCTTTTATGTAGGGGCCGCCGCTCCCACCACCACCAACGGTGGAAATACCATCAAGTTGGAGCGCCCCTGAAAGCCCGGCGACAAGGCGCACTACATGAACTATATGGCAGCAAGACCAGCTGATTAACTTGGACTAATATTGCCGGAACAACTATTACAACTATTGTCGACAGGGAGTATTCCCTGTAGGTACCAACTGCGGACCATCTTGGAATTTATAGCATTTTATTATTATTAATAGTATGTTATTGCTTGTGATTGCAATTTTACTGATTTTTATTGTATTTTACTGTATGGCTTAGGCCTCTGTAAGCCGCCCTAAACCCGCTCACGGGGTAGGGCGGGGTAGAAATACTTGAATAAATAAATAAAATAAAATTCACCTATGCAAAATACAACTAAGACCAGTGCAGGCTGAAACAGGTTGAAGAGAGGGTCTTAATCCTACCTTCTCTCAGGTTTTCCTACCTAAACTGCTCTTCTGCACTGTTTTACCATCTGCACTTTTTGTGTGTGTCATGGGAATTTGCCAAAAAAGTGAGGTGATAAGTGCTTTAAAAGACCCCCCCCCTCCATCTTCTGATCCAGACTGCAGCTTCTGTGGCTATTATTTTTTTAAAAATCTCCAGGGAAAAAGGAATACGACATGTAGTTTGACCTTCAGAGTGGCTTTTGATGACAGACCAGGCCATTCTCAATGACAGATATCCATCCTGGGGACTGGGACTATCTTGCAGTTTTAGACTCTTCCTGCATTTGGTATATTGTTCTCTGAGATATTAGTCCCAGTTCTTGTTGACGTCCCAGCAATTGGGGCACTTACAAACATTTCTTGGCTTTCATATTCAGCAGCTGCTCTATGTACCAGAATTTTCTCCCTCTCAGTCCTCAAAGTCTTCAGGCAATTAGAGATCTTATCCTGAAGAGAGAAAAAAAATGAGATTTCTTCATTAGTTCCTGTTTGTTTTCGCTTGTTTGGTTTTGAGATTTCTTATAGATATGAACAAAAAAACCCTATAAAATTGGAGAAAAAGAGTTTGTTGAAATGATGCACTTGGCTCCGTTCCCTGTCCTGCATGGTCTTGTGCTTGTACTTGTGTGTCTCTGTGTGTGGAGGGGTCACTCCAGTCCCTGAGAGCCTCTATATCAGGGGGTCCCGAACCTTTGGGTGCCTCTGGGCACCTTTGGAATTCTGGCAGGGGGAGGCGAGCACAATTCCAAATTGCCTAATAGAGGAGGTGGAGCCAAGTCCAAAATGGCTGCCAAAGGAAGCACGACCGAGCACACAGAGGAAGATTAAGCACATGGGAGAAGAGCGATAATTTAAGAAAGACACTGGGAAAGAGGAGCGAGAGAAAATGAACCAAACACCATGGAGGCAGCTGCTGCTGAAACAACGTTATTTTAATTTGCCTAGTCATTTGGAGCTTAAGTGGCCAATCAGAAGCCTTGCAGGGCAAGAGGCCCACCTGGCCCCACCCATCTTCTACAAACACTGGTGGGGCACCAAGAAGTGTGTTGATTGTATTTCCCCTCAGCTGTTGGCTAATAGCTGCATTGTTGTAGGAGAGAAAATTTCTATTAAGAAAAAGGTGCAAGGGGGAAAGTGAAAAAACTGAATGTGGTGGTGCCATGACCCCAATACAATTCAATCTCCCTATTGGTTGTTGGTGGGGTTTTTTTCATTTAAAAGAAAACATCGAGAGTAGGGCTTCCAGCCTCCAGGTGGGGCCTGGGGATCTCCTGCTTTTACAACTGATGTCCAATTTACAGAGATCAGCTTCCCTGGAGAAAATGGCTGCTTTGAAGGGTGTATGGCACTGTACCATGCTGAAGCCCCTCCCTGCCCCCAGACCCCACCATCTCCCGGATCCACCCCTAAAGACTCCAGGTATTTTCCAACCCAGACCTGGCAACCCTAATTGAGAGATTTAGACATGAATCTCCCATGTGATGTGTAGTTTCTCCTTTCTATATCCCATTATATCCTACAAGTAGGCTGAAAGAGCTACTAGATCCAGCTGTGGTCAGGATTAAAGAACACAGTATAGGACTCAGGTGTCATTTGTTCAGAGCATTCCAAAGGCCTTCTTCCTACAAAATGCTGAACATAAGAGAGTGGCAGGCAGACATTTGAGAAGAGTAGTGTAGGGTGCGCTAGACCGCCCAAATGATTTTTTAATTGATTATTGCTGCTTTGAAAAAGGAAAACCTATGGGATAAAATGCTTTGGGTCTGTCCTGGAGAATTAACACCCTGCTTTAGAATACTAGCTTGACCAATTAATGTAAATCACTTTTAATTGACATGTCTTCAGATTTGCAAGAAAAGGAGTGTTTTGTGATGTCTTGCCAATTTTGAAGCCCTGTCTTTCTAGATTTATAGCTATGAGAACCGCTATGTGTACCTTTGAAGCGCAGGTGTTGCCAGTCCGTCAGGATGACCTGAGCCAAGCTAGATGGGGGGGGGAAGGTTTGAAGCCGCTCTTTTGCTCTGTGTAAAAGCAATTCTCATATATTGTGTATCAGAAACTTTAGGCAATGTATCTGTTTATAAATATATATGTGCATTCTATGATTTTTTCCCCCAACTTTCTTTATTAAGTGAACAATGTCATATAAACAAGAAAATATAACTTAACGTATACCTTAATGTTCACAACATTTCAACTTTTCAACCTACTAACATAAACACTAAAATAAATAAAAAACAGTACTTTTACATCTACTACAAATAACACTTACCCCTATCATATAAAGTTATAACTTATTACCTTATTTTAATCAATAAATCATTATTTCGTTATATTTATCTGGTAATACATAATGTAAATTTCTGTTAGAAACAACATAACTAAAAAAAATAAACCACTTTTCAATAAAATTGTTATCATGCATCATGCCGTAAGCCACCTTCAATTGTGTAGCAATTTTATCTGCAATAATAACATCCTATAGTTTAACATACCATTGATAAACACTTGGAACTGTTCTCTTATTCCACCTTTGCGCTATTAAAGATTTGGCTGCCGATAGCATTAAAACTAACATTTCAATTTGTTGTTTGGTTAAGTTGAGTGCTGGCCAATGATTCAAAATTAAAGAATCCAATGAATTTGTAAGTTTTATTCCTGTGATTTTAAAGATTTCGTTAATAATTTTATTCCAAAATTTGGCGATCTTTCTACAAGACCACCAGCAATGACTAAAAGTTCCCTTATTTTTGCAGCCTTTCCAACAGTAAGGATTTGATTTAAATTTACAATGATATAATCTATCAGGTGTCAAATACCACCTGGTGTAGAGTTTGAAATGTTGTAATTTTACCACAGTATTGTTTGTTTTAAAAGAGAATGAGTTCCATATTATATCCCATTGTTTACCATCAGCAATATTCACACATTCTTTTTCCCATTTTTTCTGTACCTTGGAGATTTGTTTCCATTCTCTATCATTTAATAGACTATAAAGAATAGATATTAATCCTTTTGATCCTTTTTCTGGAAGCCACAGTCTTTTTTCAAATTTATTCAGTTCTCTACTAAGATCTACACCCTTAGAGACTTCCTCAACCATATGTTTTATTTGTTGATATTTAAACCATCCAATTTTAATCTGTAATTTTTGTTCCAATTGTATCTGTGTGGCTATTTTATGATGTATCATTAAATCTTTTAGTCGAAATATCTTTTTTTCTCTGAATTCCTTAAAATTATTTACATTTATTCCTGGTTGAAACCAGTCTTGACCTAAGAAAGCCATAACTGGTGAACTACCTTGTGTTAAAAACTTCCTATTTGTGTCCCATATTTGTAATGTATTTTTCAAAAACTTATTGACATTTGGAGGTAGTGATTTAACAGTATTGGATTTCCAAATATATTCATAAATTAGCTGTGGATTCAAGTCTGCCGTTTCAATTGTAATCCAAGTTTTATCCGAGTTATGGTCATTATAATAGAATATTGCCTTTAGTTGTGCTGCCTGATAATACGTTTCCAATGTAGGAAGTGCTAATCCTCCTTTAAGTTTGGGTTTTAATGCATTCTATGATTTTTAAAGAAGGAAGAGACTTTAACAGGTATAACAGAAAGTTTTGCTTGCTAGTAGTAGCTAATTGGGAGAGTTTGAATTATTGCCAGTTGCTCTCTCCTCTATTTCAAAGGGAGAAGCTTAATAGAAATGATACAATGGTTTGGTTTTTAAGATTTCAAGTTATGTTTATAAGATGTCTGCAAAAAGCCAAAGCTGAACACTTCTATATTTTTTGTGCTAGCTTAAGGCAACCAGACTGTTTGTTGGAAAAGAGAAATCATTAAGCAGGGGCGCAAATGCCCAGTAGCTGAACTAAGTTGAAAAGGGCTAATGAACAGTTTGGGAAAAACAGGATAATTAATCAAGTCTTTGAAGCTTAAGGGAGTGATCCAAATACTGAAGTTCGGCTAAAGTAGGGGTCATTAAATCATGTACCCCTGCCAATTAAGAAGACAAAGTGCACATGATGTCATACCTTTGGCACTGATTAAGCTATTTGTATTGTGAAACAGTGCCTCCTACAGGCCGAACCAAGCTATGTATTTTGCAAATTATAAGCTTCAATTTATATTAAGAGAAGCTTCATAAATTACCAGAAATAATTCTGTAAAAATGTCTTGATGAACCAAAATGAATAATAAATTGATGTATTGATCTATACATCAATACATCTATAAGTGCTTGATGCTACAAGGTATTTTGTAACACTAAAAGAATTCATGTCAAAGAGTTTAATGCTTTAAAATATCATTGTAAGGATGTGTTTTTATTCTGATGTATTTGTAAACTGAAAATAAGTTTCAAAAATGTTTTTAAAATACTTTATATGCCTATATTAAAGAAGAACAATGGTGGTAACTGAGCTGAGAACTTAATACTGAGAATGAACCCAGCTTGAAAAGTTCAGTGAAAGAATTTGTTGGTGTTGGACTTTGGGACTGATGGAGGGGATAGGGGCAACCTGTTTGAGGGCCTGTAGAATTGGACCCCCTGGTCCAATGCTCTTGAAACTTGGTTGGTAACTTGGGGAGAGGCTCCAGCAGCTACCCTGCGAGTTTGGAGTCTCTCCCTCAAGCCCCCTCCCCTCCAGCCCCCAGAATATACCCTATGTTTTCACCATTGACTTCAATGGCCCATAGGATATAATGGGACTGAAATTGACATTCGGCTGGTGAAAGACTCCCCAATCTGCTCGTGCTGACGAAACTGACATGCGGGAGTCTTACTGCCAGCCGAAATTGATTCTGCCCAATTCGGCGAAATCCGAATGGGCCAATTTTTTTTTTTTTTTTTGCACACCCCTAGTCAAGATCAGACAGCTGAACTTTGGTCTAGTTACTGATCCCTCCATTATGCTATATTGGTGCTGCATTTTCACGTTAGCAATGAAGGCAACAATACTAACCACTTCAGGCTGTAATCCTAAAAACACTTTCCTGAGAGATTGGGGAAAAAATGGGACACTTCTGAGTAGAGTGGTTTAGGATTGCTCATTCAGAAACCTCCAGGTTGAAAGATATAAATCTCTTTAAAATATGTATACATAAATAATAGTTCTTTTTCTGTTTCAATTCCAGAGCATATATTTTTCACCAAGATGAATTTTTACTCTTTATGTAAACTATGATAATTAATTTTTCTCTATAGTATTTTTTAAAGTTTTTAAAATGAATCTTGACTCTTTATGTAAACTACGATAATTAATTTTGTCTTTTTACTTTTTTTTACAGTTTATTTTTTCATTTTTAAGATAACATCATATATTTCTTCCATTCTTAAACAATCCATAACATATTGTAGCCTTCCTCTCGTGTCTTAAACATTTTTCTATCTTAACTGTCGTTCTTTTATCCAGTTTTAATTCCATCTCATCTTCAATCGTTCTTGTACACAGTAATTTACTTTCTAAATGAGAGCCAGTTTGGTGTAGTGGTTAAGTGTGTGGACTCTAATCTGGGAGAACCGGGTTTGATTCCCCACTCCTCCACTTGCACCTGCTGATGTGACCTTGGGTCAGTCGCAAGCTCTGGCACAGCTGTCCTTGAAAAAGAGCACTTTGTGTCAGAGTTCTCTCAGCCCCACCCACCTCACAGGGTGTCTGTTGTGGGGAGGGGAAGGGAAAGGAGTTTGTGAGCCGCTCTGAGACACCTTTGGGTAGTGAAGGGCGGGGTATAAATCCAATCTCTTCTTCTTCTTCTTCTAATACATCATCTGTCATTTTTTGCTAGCCTATTTCAATTCTATTTTATCTTTTTCATCTTTAGCCAGTTATAAATTATTTTCCATCTATCCCAGAAGCAGTCTTGAGATTTATTTTGTAATTCCACGTTCAATTTATCAATTTCTGCTATTTCTAAGACTTTGTATATAAGTTCCTTTATCGATGGTATGTGGTATGTGGATGGCTGTGGAAGGTCAGTAGTTCAGCAGTTCGAGACCCGGATGCCGCATGATGGAGTGAGCTCCCATCTCTAGTTCCAGCTCCTGCCAACCTAGCAGTTCGAAAGCAAGAAATTGCAAGTAGATAAATAGGTACCACTTCGATGGGAAGGTAACAGCGTTCCGTGCGCCTTGGTGTTTAGTCATGCCGGCCACATGACCACGGAAACGTCTTCGGACAGCGCTGGCTCTTCGGCTTTGAAACGGAGATGAGCACCGCAACCCTAGAGTCGGATTCGACTGGCTTTCGAGCAAGGGAATCTTTACCTTTACCTTTTATCGATGGTATACCTTTCGTTTTCCAGCGCTTTGCTATTAATATTCTAGCTGCTGTTAAGATATAACAAGTTATCCGGTTGTGGTCTTTTATTGTGTCTGGCAACATGTTCAATAAATATGTTTCTGGTATTAACATGAGATTGATTTTTAATTTTTCTAATAGGATTTTATAATTTTTTCCCCAAAATATCTGAATTTTATTACATCTCCACCAAATGTGGATATAGGAACCTATATTTTTCCCACATCTCCAACGTATGTTAGATGCTCTGGGGAAACACTTAGCAATTTTTTTTAGGAGTCGAATGCCACCTGTAGTACATTTTGTATACATTTTCTTTATATGGTATTGATCTCAAGTATTTTATTGTTTTCCATGATATTTTGTCTTTTTATTAAAGCTTTTAAAATCCAGTCTTTAACGAACCCCCTCCAGAGGGCTTTGTACATGTTTAAAATAATTCTATCAATCTAAAAAAATAAAATAGCCATTTAAAATATTACAATACTGTATAGAAGTCAGCCATTAAAAGCCACCCCAAGCAAGGATTTAAAGCACTTTTGGAAAATGTTAAGGTTTGAACTTTGGTAAGACTGTAGAGGAAGGGAATTCCAAAGCTGTAGAACAGACACCAAGTGAGCTAGCATAATTTTGTGGTACAGACTTGGTACAATCTACTAGGATATTCTCCTGAGCAGATCACTTCTGATGGGGCCAGAGATGCACAAAAATTCCTCTGTACCTCATTGCTCCATTCTTACTGGGCTCATGCAGGAGATGTTTTCTGGTAGTTTCTGCCATTGCAGCATTTAGGAGTATTTTGCAAGGTCCTTCAAAATTACTGTGGTTCAGTTCAAACATAACTTAAGTTGAGGCCATGATTTCATTAAACTTTGATTAGTGTGCCTAACTGAATGCAGGTCACACTACTGGTTAATTGGGGTCCCTCAAACCAGGATCTGAAACCATAGTTTGAAGTTGGATAACTAAACCAAAGTTAGTCTTAGCTACGGTTTTTTGCAATGTATGATTGAAGCCATGCTGACTTAACCCTGGCTGGTTTCTTAGCACTGCTTTTATTCATCGCTGAATATAGAGATGCCTGGCCAGAGCAAAGGTGAAACCACCATTTTTTAAGACAAACCAGGATCTGAGTAATCATCTGTAAGCCAAATCATGTTTTCATAAGCTAACCCTGGTTTTGGCTGTGAACTCAGCCCATGAAAAGTTCATTCTCAAAGTTAGAGGTGGCCCAACCTATTAAAGATTCTCTATGCTATGTCATACCTGAACAGCATAGGAACCGCTTTCTTGTGTCTTTTTACCATGTGACAACTGAACAGTATAGGATTCTACCATAACCGAGAAAGCATGGAAATACATAATGGATATAGCAGTTTGCTGACTGGAATGCATCAGTTAGATTATTTCTGCTACTTTTAAAAAATCAAAAAGCCAATTACACCCTTTGTTTTCAGCCATAATTTCAACACAAAGCATAACTTTTGTTACCGTATACCATGTGGTTATATTTGATGCATGGCTGAAAATGATGGCTGCAATTTTTGGCTAATTTCAATGGGGAAAAGGTGGGTGTGGGAAGTGATATATGTCAGTGTATTTAAATTTGAATTTTTAAAGAAGAAAGTGACTTCTGAGAAAGGGGTGGGTTTGGGGCAGTGCCCTCAGAGTGACATCACAGGAAGGGGTGGGGTTTTGGTACAGTGTTCTGGAAGTGACATCATTTGAAGGGGTGGAGTGTGGGAAGTGACATCACAGTACATGACATCATAAAAGTGATGTTACATCCTTGCTCCGGGCTCCGCCCTCAAATCTTCTGACTCTACCCCCAAAGATCCCAGATATTCCCTGAGTTGGACCTGGCAACCCTAAGTCAGTTAGGCACATGGATAAGATTCTCAGGGTCTTGTTAGATTTGTTCCACTCTGAGAATGGAAGTCCTGCCACTGTCAGGGAGCATGAGGGTCAAGGAAAAACATGGCACCATGCTGAAGTAAGGGGGAATGTTTCCTCCAAAGGGACCTTTTTACAGTTGGTGAACAGGCATCCTTTCTCACCAAAAAAATATCCCTGGGCAGGGTGGGAGGGGGGCCTTTGGTGATTCGATCCTTAGGCATGTAGATAAATTGGTTGTGAACCTATGTACTGACCGCATAGTGACTTGCCTGCCTGATGTGAAGGAAGGGGACATTACACATAAGCTAGATAGGCTGGTGGATAGTGCTGGGGAGGAGCCAGCAGCCAGGGTACATGATGGCACCAACAATGAGGGGAAATGTAGTCATTTGGTTCTAGAGGAAAATTTAAGGCTGCTAGGTAGGAGACCTAAGGCTGGTACCTGCAAAGTAGCCTTCTCAGAAGTGCTGCCTGTTCCATGTTCAGGGCCAGCTAGACAGGAACAAATTAGGAGTCTCAATGTGCGGATAAGACGGTGGTGTAGGGAGGAAGGGTTTGTTAGGCACTAGGATGCTTTTTGGAACAAGCAGGACCTTTACAAAAGAGACAGCCTCCACTTTTCCCAAGAAGGAACCAGGGTCTGGCGCTTAAAATCAAAAAGGTGGCAGAGCAGTTTTTAAACTAAATCTTGGGGGAAAGCCAACAGGAGATGAAACACCTCTGGTTTGGGATGGCTCATCTCTTAAGAGCTGAAGGAGTAGCTGTTACTGTTCTAGGTGGAAATTGATTAGAACTGGCCACTGAGAAAATGACAAACAATATTGACTGCCTGGCAAGGTCTAGAGTAAAATAAATAATATCTTTATAACTTTTGGGAATAAAATGATCTTGCTCAAACAGAGAAAGTGGGTTGGTCTTAGTTTTGTTCTCAGTATGGCCCAAACACTCATAGTATAAAGGAGAAAACCCCCACAATTGTTATCTTGAACCTCCTTACAGTTGCAAGCATCAGCCCTGGAGAGAGAACTCCTTTCCTGCTATATTAGGAGGAAAGTGCTTCTTCCTCAGAGAATGGAAGAGTTCCGTCAGCAAAGATGCAGATGAGTTCCTACCTTAAGTTGCTGAGCAGCCTCTTCCAGGAGAAGTACTGTGTGTCCTTTGTGTTCTGGGGAATGCTCACAGACAAAACACACCAATTTTTCATCCTCTTTGCAGAAGAGGTGGAGTTTTTCTTTGTGTCTCAAACAAAGATCTTCTTTTTCCAAACTTAGTGGCATCAGTTTAATTATTTGTACTAGATTTGCCAGCTGCCAGTTTCGACGGAAACCGTCCTTTTGGATCTTAAATTTGCAGGTGGGACACTCTGGCACTTCCCCCAGTGTTCCCCATGTCTCACAGTGATTGGTGATGCAGCCCTGGCAGAAGCTGTGCCCACAGTCCAGGACCACGGGGTCTGTCAGGTACTCCAGGCAGATGGGGCACTTGGCCTCCTGCTCCATCTCCCTGGATGGTAGAGCTGAAGCCATGGGGGCTGGATTCTCGGTGGCTTGGGTGATAGTGGCTTGTCAGATCTGAAAGTGGGCAGCAGAGAAGGAATGACCTAGAAAGAAGGCTGTGAATTTTAGACAATTGCCATGTTGAATTTATTTTGAAAGAGATTGTATTTTATTGTTGATACTTTAAGAGTCTTCCACTGCCTCAGGAGCCTGAAGGTTGAGAGGTGGCATACACACCAAACAAACCAACCAACAAACAGTTATATTATGGTAAGTTGTGAATTTGGTGATGTTTTCGGGTTGCCAGGCTTTTACCTGGCACCTTTGGGGGGTGGGAGGGAGCTCTCCAGGAGTGTGTGGGGTGGGACCATGTGCAACATCCCCAATGTGATGACATCACACGGAAGTGACATCATCATGTTGGGGATGTCCTGCAGGCTCATGGCTGTTGGGGGCAGGGCTTCCCACTGGACTCATTGTTTATGCTCCCATTTACAGGTGCTTTTCAGATATTAAACGTAGAGCCATCGATATTGAAACACAAAGGCTTTACAGCTTAGCCAACAAAACTTGTTTCCCCCTGAACTTTGAGTTGCTTCTTACGGTAGGCCGAATGGCCCCATATCTATCTGTTATACAAGGACCACAAAAGTGTAGAGCCTTTTCTCTAGCAAGATTCAATGTAATTCCATCAGCAATCTTGTATGGGAGATATGATAACATAGTATATGCGGATAGACTTTGTCCCTGCAGTTCTGGATGTATTGAATCTGTTTTGCATATTTGTTTGCATTGTCAACATTATGTGATTTTATGTGCTAGATATTTAAATCCCATCCTAGCCAACATGATGAACCTTTCTGACTCTGATCCATAAATATCAATGAACGTAGCCATGCTTTTACAATGATGGAAAGTTGAAGTCAGAGGGTAGGCTAATGGTTGGCTGGGAAGGATATAGGGTTGCCAACTCCAGGTTGGGAAATTCCTGGATATTTGAGGGGTGGAGCCTGGAGACGGTGGGGTTTGAGGAGGGGTAGGACCTCAGACAGGTACACTGCCGTATACTTAACCCTCCAAACCAGCCATTTCCCCCTGAGGAACCATTATTGCCAATCTCCAGGGGAGGGCTGGAGACTGCTCAAAATTACAACTGCTCTTCAGATGGCAGAGATCAGTTCCCCTGGAGAAAATGGTGGACTATGTGTCGCCACAGCAAATTGATGCTGAATGCCCAAGGCTGGGGCACCCACCCAGAGCCTCTTTCTAGAGCTCATTGTATTTATTTCCACAACAGGCCTTATTCCTAGTAATTGTATAAATCTCTATCTCTCTCCACTAGTCATCTCTTTTCTTTAAAAAGTCCCAGACTCTTCAGCCTTTCCTCACAGGACACATGCTCCAACCCCCTAATCATTTTGGTTGCCCTCCTCTGTACTATTTCCAGCTCTGCAATGTTCTTTTTGAGATACAGTAACCAAAGTTGCACACAATATTCCAAATTCAGATACAAAAGGTATATTAATTTCTAACATTTTTTACATTTCATGTATCCAAGCCCAATATATTTTACTTTTATCACAGGTCCACCACATATGAAAAAGGAGCCAACATTTTGTTTACATTTCCAGCATTCATTTGACATATTAGGATAAAATTTTGCTAATCTATCTGGAGTGATATACCATCTATAAAACATTTTATATATTTTTCCTTATATAAAATTGCTTTTGTAATTTTTATATTTGTTTTTCATATTTTAGACCATTGGTCCAACTCAATATTGTGCCCTAGGTTTTGTGCCAATCTAACCACTGAACATTTAACCACATCTTGCATTTTCATTTCCAACAACATTATATATAATTTGTAATAAGTTTTTCATCAGTACGTATCAATATTTTATCCAACTCTATGAATTTATCATAGAAACCCATTTGTTTGTCTTTAACATATCTCGATTCTAGTCGTGCCCTTTCCCACCAGCTCAAATCGGTATCTGTTGTGTTGTTTATATGTTGTTTATAAAATAAAAATGTTATAAAAATATTCCAAATTCAGGTGCACCCTATGTCTATACAAGGACATTATAGTGTTGGCTGTTGTATTCTCAATCCCTTCCCTAACAATCCCTAGCACAATCCCTTTTTCAAAGCTGCTTCACACTGAGTTAACTTTTTCAGCATGTTGTCTACTATACCCCCAAGAGTTCTTTCAATCTTGGTCTCAGCTAGTTTGTTGGCCTTTTATATGACAAAGCAATTAAAAGATTGCTTTAGAAAGATGGGAGGAATATCAGAGAAAGCTAATGAATTCTTTGCATCTGTTTTCACAGAGGTAAATGTGAGGCACATACCTATCTTGCTCATCAGTACCTACAGAGATCCCTAACAGGGCAAATAACACCTCCTGGGCCTCCCCCCTGGCCATGGTCTCAATCAGTGTTCCCTCTAAGCTGAGTTAGTATGAGCTAGCTCATAGTTTTTTAGCCTCCGGCTCACACAGTTTTATCTTAGCTCAGGAAGAAAGGCTCCAGAGCAAACTGATTTATCCAGCAGCCAAATCGTTGGCTCACAACTTTAATGCCAGTAGCTCACAAAGTAGAATTGTTGCTCACAAGACTTCACACCTTAGAGGGAGCTTTGGTCCCAATCCAAATTAGGTTCCTGCATGCTTGGTAAATGAGTCCCCTTGGGCCCTGACCTGGATAGCCCAGGCAAGCCTGATCTCGTCAGATCTTGGAAGCTAAGCAGGGCTGACCTGGCAAGTACTTGAAGGGGCGACCTGCAAGGAATACCCGGGCCGGGATACAAAGGCAGGTAATATCTCTGAAATGTCCATGGTCTACTAGGGGTTGCCAGACGTCACCATGACTTCCAGGAATGCAAGCACACACACACACAAATACAAAAAAGAAGAAGAAAGAAACGAGTCCCCTTGGAAATGATTAATTGAACAGGTTGGTGACAAACTGTCTGTTTGCTATCATGCAACACTTGAACTAGACCAAGTGGGTATAGTGAATGAGGCATAGCTGTGGATATTACAGTCTGCACAAGTCCCCTGCTCATAACACCTCCTAGGCTGTACTACCCCCATTCACTGATCCCTCCCTTGCCCTGTGCTTCAATTGCAAACTCCCCGTCTCCTGACCTCCAATTTGCTTTTTATCTGTCCTTTATCCCACAAGACACCATTTCTTAACTGAATGTTTCCTTCTTCTCCCCCCCCCCACCTCAGAGACAAAATCTGGGGCATTCACTGGTGGAGGACTTAGGGTTCCCAAATCGGGCCGGGGGGCGGGGAATCCCCCGCTTTCCCGGCCCGATTTCCGACAGGCCGAAAATCGGGCCCGGGGGAAACCCCACTTCCGCGCGCGCGTCACCCGGAAGTGACGTCGCACGCTGGGGGCGGGGCCACGCCATTTGAGGGGAAAACTCTTCGTTTTCCCCTCAAATGGCGTGGCCACGCCCCCAGCGTGTGACGTCACTTCCGGGTGACGCACACGCGGTGCGCGCGTGCGCGCACGGGCAGGATGTCGTCCGGGAGCCCCCCGCTCCCGGACGATTTAAATTTGGCAACCCTAGAGGACTCCAAGCACAGACATTGCAAGTAGCAGTTGAATCTCCTTGTTCTCTACCAAACACTCAGGATGGCTATTCAACCATTATGCAAGAATTACCTGCTGGTGGTTTCACAGCAAAATCACTGGACAGGCACAACAGCCTTCTCCTCACTTGTGATCTCTCCCACTCTTCATATGTCCCTGGAGAGTCAACAAAATGCAGGTTTGAGGTCCCGTTGGCAGCTGGCACCCCACACTCCCCTGGCTGGTGTTGCTCGTCAGTTCTTCAGGAGGCAAGTGTTGGAAAATTACTTTGATATACTTTGAAATTACTGCAATAAATACATCGGCAGACAAACAAAGCAGAAATAACTTTTTATTTCAGAGACAGTAGAACAGGTGATAACTTTATGACTCCAAAGTCCATTTGAATTCTAAAGTCCAAATCATTATTTCATTTCATCTCCTTCTGACTCCACATTTCCTTCTTATAAACATGTAGGATGTGTGCCCCAGTGAAAATACAGAGCAGACATTTTAGGAAAAAGGCTGCATCCCATGAACACTTACGACATGATGTATCTGTTAATTTAAGGTGTCATAAGGCTCCTTGTTGGTGTAACAGCAACAGACTGATCTGGCTAGATTGTCAGCCCATGCAGAGAGAGACCCTTGTAGAGTTGTGCTTACGCAGACACTTGCAGCCCATCCCACCATAGAGGACTGAGGTTTCCATTGGGCTTTGAGAGTTTTCTGCTTCCGAGAGAAAGGACTGTAAGCCAAGCATACATAGAAATGTAGAGCTTGAAGGTATCCCAAGGGTGATCTAGTCCAACCCCCTGCACAACCCCCCCATTCCCCCAGTGTCCCCTGCTCTGTGCCCAGAGGAAGGCAAAAAAAAAAAGCTTTGTCCCCCCCCCCACACACACACAAACACTTCTGTTGCTGCTGCAACTCTTTACTGCTTCAGAAAGTGAAAGCTGGAAAATGCATATCAGTTCACACCAATGCTAATAAACACATCAGCAAATAAGTTAACTAGCAACAATCAGTGAATGAATAAAAAATATCTGACAGCTATTTCAAATGGACTTGGCACAAAAATATAGACTGTGCCTTCTTGCATTTCAGTTCAACTGTTGTACTTTTCCTCTACCTGCATGTGCCGATGCATGTGTGTATATAAACCGCTGAGACTACACCTCATGTAGCTTATGAAGAAGGCAGCAATCCATGAAAATTATGACATAATACATCTGTGCATTTTAAGGTTTCACAAGACTCCATGTTGTATCACTACAGCAGACTGAGATGGCTAGACTTTCTCTCTGTGCAGATGTACCCCACTCCCCTCACCCAGCTGTGCTTGCACAGATATTTGCAGTTGCATTATGAGATCCCAAGGATAGCTGTGTTGGCATCAGGGACTGTGTCAGCACCATAACATGTTGTTGCCCTACGAGGCCCCTATTGTGGTTTTATGAACTCATAAGTTATGAAACTTAACCTGTGCTAGTTGTGTGCAAAAGGGACTGAACTATAAGGTGACTCCAAATGATGCCAACTACAGACACATACCCAGAAGAAGGAAGCCTTTCTGTGAAACAATGTGTCCATGAGCCCTGTATGTCACCATCCCTCTGACTTGCAGTGAGAGGAACCAGCTTCCTAGTCACATACACATATACACCATTGAAAAGCCAGGCTGCTGCCATGCCAGGCAAGAAGGGATCCAATAGATATTGTTTACCTTGACTTCCAGAAAGCTTTTGAGAAAGTTCCTCATCAAAGACTCCTAAGTAAGCTCAAAAATCATGGGATAAAACACACATCACCCCGGAAGTGACGGGTGCCTGCTAAGCACATTTTACTCTCTGTGTAATCGAAGGGATTTAATTGTTTTTCCAGAGATAACTGGCGTTTTGTCACAATTAGTCTCTGATTTGTCCTTAACCAAGCTGGGGGGCGGCGGAGAAAATTGAATCTGTCGCTCCAAGCCAAAAGCTGCAACTGCAGCCGCCGTCGGAGAGGAGGCCAGGGGGATGGGGGGTGTCAAAGGAGGCGCGGCAGAGGGGCCCCCTCTGGTCCGAAAAGCCACCTTCTGGAAGGGGGGTGGGAGGCTCCTGGCCGCGGGGACTCTCTCTCTCTCGGGTGCCAGTCCAGAGGGGCTCCCTCAGCTTGGACCCTCCCGCTGCCCAAAATTCACCGGAGCTACTCACTGCAGAACTCGGCGGCAGGCTTCCTTCGGCCTGGCTGGGAGTTGTCGCCCGCCTCGTTGAGCTTCTGCTGGGGCCCGAGCAGCGTGTATTCCCCGGCGGCGGCGACAGCTGCGACTTTGTAACAAGGAGTACCGATGGGAGGGGAGGGGCTGGCTTTTCCGGCCAGGCCGGCCGGCTGGGCCTTCCGTAGCCATGGCGATGGAAGCAACTGATCGTGGCAAAGCAAGCGGGCGTCATGTACGACTGAGCTCCTCAAGCCTTGACTGTGCCCTCGGGCTCCACGAGCTCCTACCTGGGCCCGGGCACCTATGAGTTGCTGCCCAGAAGCGTACCACGCCGAGGTGACGGGGGCACGGGGCAGGAGGAAGAAGAAGAAGAAGAAGGGGGGAAAGCTTCTGCTTCTCCCCTTCTGTATTTTGCCTGTCTTTAGTTGAGGGGTTGGAGGCTGCTGGGACACCGGGGTTTTTTGTGTTTTTTTTTGTTGATGGTTACTGTAGAGTTTCATTTCTGAACTGCACTAATCTGTGGCGCGGGCAGCCTCGTTTATTCTGAGCCTAGACAAGATAGTATTCAGAAGCAGTGTCTCCTGGTTTATGCACTTTAAAAAAAAGTCTTATTGTATTTCAATACATTTTATGTATATTTCTCTGGAAGTAAGCTCCGTTGGGTTCGGTTTTGTGTCTTCTGTTAAGGTGCCCCGTCTCTCTTTACGCACTTCTTTACCACTGCAAATTTTCCCCTGCCCAGTTCCCGCCCGGGGCTCAGGCTGTAGCGCTCCTGGAAAGGCTGGGTGAAGATCGGGGTCTGGATCTCGGTCAGAAGCCCCCTGCGCTGCGGCTGCTGGGGCGTCCGGCTGCTCCGGAAGCGGCTCAGCGGCAGCTTCTCGTCATGACTCATGGCGAGTGTCGGTGGCGGTGTGCTGCGTTGGGGGGCCTCACCTTCCGTGACGGAGAAAGGAGCGAAGCCTCGTGGAAGGGAAGGGGAAAGAAGGAGCCCGTCAGGCTCCGGCCAGTCGGAGCTGCGTCTGCCGCGCTCGCTTGCCTGCCTCCCCCCCATCTCACTTTATTTTGTTTTGACCAAGCCCGGCGGTCAAAACAAAATAAAGCAAGAAGGGGGGAGGCAGGCGAGCGAGCGTGGCAGACACAGCTCCGACTGGCCAGAGCCTGACGGGCTCCTTCTTTCCCCTTCCCTTCCACGAGGCTTCGCTCCTTTCTCCGTCCCGGAAGGTGAGGCCCCCCAACGCAGCACGCCGCCACCGACACTCACCATGAGTCCCGACGAGAAGCTGCCGCCGCTGCCGAGCCGCTCCCGGAGCAGCCGGATGCCCCAGAAGCCTGCGGGATGCCGGAGGCGGCGGCGGCGATGGGCAGGGGGAGGGGAGCAGAGGATTGGGAGGGAGGGGGCTTGCAAAACCAGTGAGGGGGCTGGGCCCATGGGCCACACGCAGGCTACGGGCCTGGGGGGGTCAACAGTGGGAGGGCTTCTAATATCCTGGCCCCACTGGTGGACCTCCTGAGGGCACCTGGGTTTTGGCCACTGTGTGATACAGAGTGTTGGACTGGATGGGCCTTTGGCCTGATCCAACATTGGCATCTTTTATGTTCTTAAGATAGGGGACCCATAAGAGCTGCAGGGCTGCGTGGCACTAGCAGTCGCATCAGGGGAGCTCTCAAGTGAATTAAATGCAACACGAAGTAAACAGTTTATTGAGGATTTAAAGAGACTTAAAAGAAAACTCACAGAGGAGAGTGTGGGAACCAGCCACCCCCACCCTATAGCTATTTTGCACCACTAGCTATTGTTCTCTCCAACGGGAGGGGGGCAGGAGAGCCCTTATAAATTTTTTTGCTTGATAGGGGGGGATTGGCAGAAGAAAAGATTCGGAAGGGTGTGCAACGGGCAAAAGTATAATCGATTGTAAGACTATTGGAGATGTGTAAAGGGAAGATTACCCCCCCCCATGGTTAATAGAGGAGATCATGTCTAAAGGAATTGGGAAGTGATAACCTTGAACGGACAGTAAACAATAACAAACATATAGGCGTGAAGCCAAAAAGAATTTTGGCAGGCAAGAGACAGTGATAATCTTAAACAAGTCAAAATAAAGAGACTATTGTTCTGGGAAAAAAGCCAAATTTGAGGCAAAGCCAAATAAGAACTTAAAAAGAGCTGAGACTGACTGAATTTGTATTAAGCTCAGAGGAAAGTGGCAAAAATGTCTCAAATTGAAACAACGCAGACCAAACTCTACCATCACCAGGGAGTAATGTTACAGTGGGGAAGCTAACAGGAACTGCCTCCAAAGAAATGCAAAATATGATTTCTGAGGCTGTGAATCCGCTGAAAGGGCAAATGGATCAGTTACTCCAACAGATGAAACAATTAACGGAGCAGTTTGCAAATAGTACGCAGGTTATGCAAAAGCAAATAGCTGAAAATAC
>NW_015168716.1:254372-277755 GCF_001447785.1 Gekko japonicus
GATCTTGCAGAGAAAATGGCTAATATACTAGCCGAACATATGAATATAGAAAAGGATGATATGTTAAAAGAATTTGACCAAGTACATAGAATGAACTCGGCATATGCAAGACGAATGAAGGTACCAAGAGAGATACAAGTTCGTTTCCACAAAAGAATGACAAGGGATAAAATATTGAGAGAAGTTAACGCAAAAGCACTCAAATTTCAAGAGATAGAAGTAAAAGTGTTAAAGGAGATCCCGTGGAGAGTGAGAGAGAAGAGAAGGAATTATTCCAAACTGACATGGTTATTAAAGAAAAATGGGATACAATACAGATGGCTCCTTCCAGAAGGCCTGGCTTTTTCCATGCAAGAGAAAAAGTATTGGATTACATCAATATTTAAAGCAGAAGACTTCCTCAAAAAATATGGAGAAGAAGAAGAAGAAGAAGAAGAAGAAGAAGAAGAAGAAGAAGAAGAAGAAGAAGAAGAAGAAGAGAAAAAAGAGAAAGAGAAACCGGCTGAAGGGGCAGAAGCCTCAGTAAGACCCAAGGAGAGGAGGATTCGAAGTCCACGTCGACACTCCCCAATTGGTACACGGCTGTGGTACAGGCGAAGAGGATATCAACAGAATAAGAAGAACAATGGATAAAGGGAAGCTCAAGATTTTTATCGGTGAATATCAATGGATTAGATGGACTACAAAAAAGAAAGAGAATATTTCATCAGTTGGGGAAGCAAAACTTGGATATAATTGGGCTACAAGAAACACACATTCGAGAAAAAGATGAGAGAGTAATGCAAAATAAGAAATTGGGAAAAACTTTTTTAGCCTCAGATAAAAATGAAAAAAAGAGAAGGGTGGCGATAATTGTTAAAGAGAAACTCCTTCCGGAAAAAGTGTACTCTTCAGAAGATGGAAGAATTTTAATGGTGGAAATCCAAAACCAGAACAAGAAGATATTAGTAATAAATATATATGCACCAAATCAAGATCAAAATTTTTTTTATAAGGAGCTTCATGAGAGAATAATTGACCAGGATTAACAAAATTTGTGTTTACTAGGGGACTTTAACACAATTGCTGAGGAGGAAAAAGATAAACAGAAAGGAAGTAAAGGGAAAGGAAGAAAAACAGAAATGCCAAAAAGTTTAGAACAAATGCTGTTGGACCTGAACTTGGTAGATGCATGGAGAATAAGAAATTACAATTCAAGGCAATATACATATTATTCAGCAAGACATGATTCATGGTCTAGAATAGACATGATATGGATTTCAACAGTTTTGGTTAAAGACTTAATAGAAGCGGAAATACAAGCTGGGACATATGCAGAACAAACTGAAAGCAAAAGAAGCAGATGGACGTTGAATTTAAGGACTTTGAGAAATGAGACATTTACAAATAAAATGAAAGTGGAACGGACAATGTTTTTTAGAGAAAATAAGAAGCAAGGAACATCCATAGAAGTGATATGGGATACAATGAAAGCATTCTCAAGAGGATTGTTGATACAGGAAGCAGCAAAAATTAATAAGCAAAGAAGACAAAAATATGAGAATCTGAAAGAACGGATAAAGGTACAAGAAAGTATAATGATGATAAAAGCAAATAAGGAGGGAGAGAAAAGAAGACTAATAATGTTGCAACATCAAATGAATTGTTTACTTAAGGAAGAAGTGGCAAAGAAACTTTTCTTTGCCAAACAAAACTTTTTTGAAAATGCAAATAAACCAACAAGATGGCTGGCATATAGGTTACGTCAACAGAAGGAGAGAACTTTTATCAAGGTCCTGAGGAGAGAAGGGAAGGAGATTTGTACAAACGAAGAAATTAAAGGAGCTATGGAAGAATACTATAGAGCTCTTTATGGCAAGACCATAGTGGATATAGAGAAAATACAAAGCTATTTACAGAAGCATATGTTACAAAGATTTACAGAAGAACAAAGAAAAGTATTAAACCAACAAATTTCGATGATGGAAGTAGTAGAAGCGATTAAAAGACAGAATAGAGGGAAAGCCCCAGGACCGGATGGTCTGCCAATAGAATTTTACAGGATCTTCGAAGAACAGTTAGCTTTAATCTTTAAGGACATATGTAATTTGGAAAAAGAGCAAGGAACTATTCCAGAAACATGGAAAGAAGCTATAATATCATTAATACATAAACAAAACACCGATGAAAAAGAAATGAAAAATTATAGGCCAATATCACTGTTAAATGTAGATTATAAAATATATGCATCAATTTTGGCACAAAGACTGAAAAAAGTATTAGTGGAAATAATAAATAAAGATCAATCAGGCTTTTTACCTAAAAGGCAGATGAGAAATAATTTAAGAATACTGATGAACGTATTAGAATATTATGAATCACATTGTGAAAAACAAATGGCAATAATCTTTTTGGATGCGGAAAAAGCCTTTGATAATGTCAATTGGACATTTATGATAGAGACATTGCGGATGTTGGAAGCAGGAGAAAGCTTTATTACTATGATTCAGGCAATTTACAAAGAGCAAAAAGCAAGAGTTGCAGTTAATGGTGAATTATCAGAAAGCTTCAAGATTGAGAAAGGAACAAGGCAAGGCTGTCCCTATCTCCGTTATTATTTATCATGTTGGAAGTGTTGAATGAAGCTAATTATCAGAATTGAATGTGTTGAATGAGGCGAATTATCAGAAAGCTTCAAGGAACAAGGCAAGGCTTTCCCTAGCTCCGTTATTATTTATCATGGTGTTGGAAGTGTTGAATGAAGCTATTAGAAGAGAAAATAAAATAACGGGACTGCAAGTTAAGAAAGAGCAATATAAACTGTTGGCATTTGCAGATGATGTGGCATATATATTAGAGAATCCAGTGGAGGCGGCGGAGGTATTGATGGAGAATATTAAAGAATATGGAGAAGTGGCAGGGTTCAAAATAAATCCGGAGAAAACTAAAATCATAGTAAAAAATATGGAGGAGAAACAGAAAATAGAGCTTCAAGGAGTAACAAGATGCCAGATAGTGAAGAAGACAAGATACCTAGGAATTATAGTTACAAATAAATGCAGTAATTTATATGAAGAAAACTATAAAGTGTTGTTAAAAAATACTAAACAGGACTTGGAGAAGTGGAAAAATCTACAACTGTCCCTGATGGGTAGGATGGCAGCAATAAAAATGAATATATTACCAAGATGGATGTTTTTATTTCAAACTATACCCATATTGCAGAACCTGAGCTCCTTAAAGGAAGGGCAGGATAAAAATGTACTAAATGAATAAGCATACAGGTATTTCAGTACAGGTATAATATGTTCCCTGTATTCAACCCTTATCAACCATTTGGCCATAGCATTTTGTCCTGGCTGAAGCTGCTGAAAAGTCTTCACTCCACGTAAAGTAATTTAATATGGAAGCATCAGAGTATGGATTGCCATACCAAGATCTTGCAGCAAGCAACAGCTGCATGTGGTGTACAAGCCGAAACAGGGGGAGAAAGTGCTGTGTGCCATGAAAGAAACCTGGGGTTCCAATCATAGTCCCAGTTCACATACACACACACACATGGTATACTTGAGAGCCAGCTGTGGTGTAGTGGTTAAGAGTGGCAGACTCTAATCTGGGAGAACCTGGTTTGATTCCCCACTGCTCCACATGCGGCTGCTGGTGTGACCTTGGGTCAGTCACAGTTCTCTCAGAGCTGTTCTCTCAGAACTCTCTCATCCCCACCTACCTCACAGGGTGTCTGTTGTGGGGAGAGGAAAGGATTGTAAGCCGCTCTGAGACCCTAAGTGAAGGGCGGGGTATAAATACAACTCCTCTTCTTCTTCTTCTTCTTCCTCCTCCTCCTCCAAACCCCTTTTCCAGGAGGAATACAATCCTATCAAAATTAAACTGATAGACTAGCTAAGCAAAATATTAACTGTTCTGATAAATGCTGGAAATGTAAGAGTAAAAGGGACACATTTTATCATATGTGGTGGCTATGCGATGTTACAAAAAAGTTTTGGAAATGGGTCCATAGTTTGATGGAGAAGATACTAAGAACAAAGATTCCATTTACTCCAGAGGTCTTGCTGTTGAATATATTTCCAAACGATTACGAAAAAGAGAATAGGTGTTTGACTGTTTATATGACGACAGCTGCAAGAATATTATATGCCAAATATTGGAAAACTATGGTGATACCAACGAAACAGGAGTTTGTGAATAAACTTTTTGAAACAGCAGAAAATGATAAACTGACTTTAGAAATGAGATTAAGCAAAGAGTGGACATTTCAAAAAACATGGAAAAAGTTTTATGATTGGTATAATGTAAATGTAATAGAAGATTAGGCAATTATGGCACAATGGACTTGAGAACACAGAAGACAGAAGAATGGAAAGTGATAGAGCATTTCTATTAATTAAGTAATTGGATATAAGCATATAATGTAACTGTACTCTTGGTATATATGTTATGTGTAGTAGAGTGTTTGTTTGTAGTGTGTATTTGTTTGTTGTAGATTATAAAAGAAAAATTAATAAAAGTGTACCTATGGGTACTTAAAAAAAAAAAAGATAGGGGACCCAGACTCCATGAAGGATCCCCTCCCTGTGCATGTAGGCAACATGTTTTTCCCCACCTCATACATCACCCAGTCGAAACTGCAGACTTGAGACAACAAGAGAACAATGCCTCTGGCCAGCAAAAGACATAATCCCATCAGGTGCCATTGTTCAATCTAGTTTTCCTGTAGATTCAACATTGACCACCCCTGTGAACCTTGGACTCCAGCAACAGTCAGCAGATTTTTGGGGACGGACTACCAGGAGGTTGGTAAGGCATGGGGCCAAGCTTAAGCCCACCCCTCAACCTCCCTATAAAAGGAGCTACGCAGCACCAGCTCTCTCTCTCTTTGCTCCCCCACCCAACCCCTTTCTACCTGAAGTCCCGGACTCTTGGTTGCACAGCCAGAATTCTACTGTGTGCCTGCTGGCTCAGGACACGGACCCTTCCCCCAATATCCCATAGCTCCCTCATTTTCCTGAGATTCGCTCCATCAAACTACAGGACAAGTAGAGTATCTCCCATCATCGAAATCTCCTGCTAATGTGAATGTGTTCTTTATATTCTATCTATATTTCGTAGATACCGTGTAATTGTATGTGTGCAAGTGTCATTGTATGTTTCACATATTGTTAGTAAAAAACTTAATTCAAACTGACATCAGTCTCAGCATCTATTTGGTGGTTCTAGAGAACTCTGCACTCCTGTATACATAGATGCTTGCCCCTGCAGTTGCCTGTTACCTGATTTAAGATCATAACTCCCCATATTAAATAGCAGTTTAAGGCAATTCGGCTAACAATGGCTCTGGTCACACTGGCAGGAAACTGCGGAGGGGAAGCGTGGCTGTTTGCCCCGGGGCAAACTATCGTGCGATTAAGCAATCAGATCTCCTGTGGAAGTACCGTGGAGGTTCCGTGGGTAGGGAGAGGTGCCGATCACAGGACACGCCTGCGCGTAATGAAGAAGCGCGCAGTGCGGCAAACTGGTTTTTTTTTGTGTGTACACGACAAATGCGCATGCTCCGTTGGATGCATGTGCGCATCCACGGAGACTTGGGGGGAAAACCTTTTTCGCAAGGGGACATGGGCGGGCGCCGGATGCCACCGGAAACACGATCAGACGCCCACCCTTGCCCCGTGGTTTCCGAAAACTAGTACCTCCGAGGTACTAGTTTTTTGCTGTGCGTTTTTGGCGGGAAGCCTCGGTTGTGCCGCGGAAGCGCTACGCTTCCCAGATGTGCTGGTGAGATTACGCCCGGAAAATCCGCCTGTCTTCCATCTCTCTTGCGTGACTAATGTTCCGTGTGACCGCAGCCAATGAGTAGTAACTACAGAGGGCTTGGGAATGGACACACTCCATTTCCTGGAAGCTTGATAGGGATGAAGTAATTACTTGCTGCTGATGCCCCTCCCTCGTGTTCTTCCCTGTGCTTTCCTTGACTAGCTTAGTGGCTATAAATTCTATTTGTAAGGCTGCCACCATCCAGGTGGAAAAGGGGTGGACAGTCTAATAAGGGAGAGTCACCCAGAAAATCCCTCCCTCCCCAACAGTGGTGCTAAGGATGAAAAAGGTGTGTGAAAACAGAAGCTTGAGAAGATGCATAGTTGTCAAAGAAACTAACTTGTGGCAGAGTTCAGGGAAATATAGGCACCTTTATTGTGAGTAGGGGAAGTTGTCAGTATATATGTTTAAACTTCCTAGACATCCCCAACACTGAGCATACTTCTAAAGACTACATGAAAAACAGGCTGAAAGGATAAAGGGGAAAAAACCAGGAGGTTGAATGAGGGACAATACAGAAGAAGGATACTGGGCAAGTGGGAGTGGTGAGGATCATAAAATCTTGGCAGGGTGTGGGTGTGCATGTTTGTCCCTGCTGCCATCATGTTCTTTGCTGCAATAACCAGACAAGTGGCCACCAGGTGCAGCAGGAGCCTTCTTTAATTCACAGACCAGCTCAGGTTACAGAGACTCTTTCAGCCCAAACTTAACAGCCTGCTTGGCGTTCTCTCCTTGCCTCCCTTCTGCCTGATAGCAGGCCTCTTTGATCTGCTAGCTCCGCCCATGGGCTGAGATTTCCTGCCTTTTAAAGCAACCCCACGTTTCAAGCCAATTGGACCCAGAGTAGGAGTGTGCAAAAAATTTATTTTTAAAAAAATCAGTCCAATTCAGTTCAGCCGAATCGGGCCGAATTTGATTCGGCTGGCCGAATAATGCCCGAATGCCACTCTTGGCAACTTAAGCCGATTCGGGGCTCATTCGGCCAGCTGAATCAGATTTGGCCAGGGGCACCTGGGCAAGCTAAGCGAAGGCAGGTTAAACTGCCTTCTCTCCAAGGGGGAGGGGGATTGCCCAAGCTCCCTGCAATGAAGGGAGCGTGCCGCCTCTACGGTGCAACTGGGGGTTTAAAGATTAACCCCTCCCAGTCGCACCTCAGAGGCAGCACACTCCCTTCATTGAAGAGAAGGGGAGGGAGTGGGGAGGCATTTAAAAGGCTTCTAGAGCCCCCTGCCCTTCCCTAGCTTGCTTGCTTCTGTGGGTGATCCAGGAAGGGCCGGGGAGGGAACGGGGAGGCCTTCCCAAGGACGAGGAGGGTATGGGGAGGTGTTTAAATCCCTCCCTGTGCCTTCTCCAGCTTGCCCACCATGGCGGGTGAGCTGGAGAAGGCTTCCAGAGCTCCCCCTGCCTTTCCTAGTTTGCCTGCCAAGGCAAATGAGCTAAGAAAGGCTGGGGTGGTGCAGGGAGATGTTTAAATCCCTCCTCGTGCCTTCTCCAGCTTGCCCGCTGTGCCGGGTGAGCTGGAGAAGGCTTCCAGAGGCTCCCCCGCCTTTCCTAGCTCGTCCGCCAAGGTGAGTGAGCTAGGAAAGGTCAGGGATGGTGCAGGGAGGTGTTTAAATCCCTTCCCATGCCTTCTCCAGAGCCTCTCCTGCCCTTCCTAGTTCGCCTGTGGAGACAAGTGAGCTAGGAAAGGCCAGGGAGGGTGTGGGCAGGTAGGGGTTTACATCCCTCCCCCTGCCTTCTCCAGCTTGCCCGCCATGGTGGGCGAGCTGGAGAAGGCTTCCAGAGCACCCGCCTGCCTTCCTAGCTTGCCCACTGAGGCAGAATTTCAGTGGCCTCTTTTGGCTGCTGCCCGAAAGGGGGCTGAATGGCTCCTTTTTGGGGGTGCATTTGGTTTGGATGAACCAAATGCACATCCCTAACCCAGAGTTATAATTCAAAGGACTCCTGAATTACGTGCCCTGAGCTTTCTTTTTTCCCAATCCCTCCCCCAGAATGCAGTGAGTGACGGAGAATGTTCTGCACCTTGTGTCTATAGGTTATTGACTGGAGGTGCTCAGTTCTCCCTTGTAAGGATCTGATTAGATGGGAGAAATGCCATCGCCCATTAAATCCATAGACTCTGAGGAAAAGCCAAAACATGCTAGTTTCCTGGTAAGTCCCAAACTAAAAAACACACACACAAACACATCCAATGGATTGCTGGGGTGGATAAAGTAATTTGATTAAGAAATTTGATTAATAATTTGATCAACTAATTCCACAATTTTATTTTAATTATAATAATTAGTATTATTACATACCATTAATTCTGTTTGCTACAATTTTGAAATTTTTTAGTTGATTCTCTTTGCTATTCGTAATTTATTAGAGAATATTATAATCAGTTTTGTAATTCAATTGCTGATTCTTCTAAGTGTTGATTGTTACTTGTACTACCTCAGCATATCTTTCTGTCTCCACCAAATCTTTTCCACTTCACTTCATTTGATTAGCTGCAGTTCACCTACAACTTATTAACTTAGATATACTAATTTTCTTGGTCTCTTTTATAACAGAATATTGGTGACTGTGTCCTTTAACTTGATACATTGAGAGAATCTTTGGCTGGTTTCAAATTGTAAATTCTGCATTTGCTGCCATTTGCTGCCATTTTTATTTTGTTACTATTATTTGCAATCCTTCCAGAAAGGTGATCTTATAGTTGGTGGAGACATGAACTTCATTGGTGACAGCAGTCTAGACTCCTCTTCTGCAAGACCCAGAAGGGTTCACTCTATGACCACAGGAACTAAACTGGCTAGACTTTTTGAGAAGTTTCAAATATGTGACACCTGGAGGACACTCTACCCCATGGAAGGGGACTTCTCTTATTACTCCACCAGGCTCCTGGGTTCCAGGTATACCACAGCAGTCTCACACCCTCTCCTCTCCTGGTGGTGATTCTTCCAAGTGACACAGCTGGGCCTGAGGTAATGATCCCAAGGGCAAGCATGCAAGACTTTCATTAGCCAACAGGACTGAATTGTTATGAGATAGCCTGCCAAAATGTCACTTGATACAATCCAAAATCAGATTAAAAATGCACTTTTATCTTCAAATGTTGATATTTTAACAGGCTTCCTTTTAGGGAAAATCCCAACATGAAATAGGAATTATCATAATAAATCTGTCTGATCATTCCACCAGCGCGCAATCCTCTCATTGGGGTGGTCTGACGTCAGACCATCCCGAGCAGGCACAATTTAAAAAAAATCACTACTCAATATGCACTTAAATGCATTTGAAAATGAGGCTGCAGAAGCCCGATCCAGCACCACGAAATCACTTTAATGTTTTGACTGTCCCATGAGTTTAAGGACGATCGGTTAATGGGATGGGAGCTGGAGGGAGGATGGGTCTTTTGACATGCAAAATAGTCCCTCCAGTGAGCATGATCTTAATGGCAAGGGGGATGGCTGGGACTTCTTTAGTCCAGCCCTGCAAGCGTGGGTCAGAACAGAAAACGAAAGAAGAATTTGGCCGTGCTTGGGCTATCCTGTTGGTCGGAATTATGGCTATGCGTCCCTCATGTGGTGCTTTGAACGTTTGATTCCACACACACGTGGATCTACAAGGATGTGCAATCACGCCTATGCACATGTGCAAAAAGTTTTTAAAAAACCCACTGCGCACGCCTCCTTCAGTGGATGCCGTCTAGACAATCCACAGTGGAAGCAGCGTGCGGTAAGGCAATTCCCCCGGGGGATGTCTGGTCATACGAAAATGGATTAAAAAGATCGGGATCAAATTTTAACTGGCATAATGGCTGGATTAGCTGCCCATCTGAATGCACCCATAGAATGTTTGCAAAAGCAGAAACCATTCTGAGACACAAAAGAATAGCAAAAATCTAAAAGGAAGCCACTGACAAGTAATAATTAAAAGATTGGCTTACGGACATAATAAAAACAGTTGTTTCATGAACTGTGGGTAGTTCCTTAAAAGTGACTTGCCATTCCAGGCTGAGGGAAAAGGAGTTGTTTCTGCATCAGCAACATTCATCAAGTCCCATCTCAGCAGAAACTCCACGTGCCTCCTTGCATGACGAAAGTGTCCCCAGCCAGCCTCCTTCAGGCTGCCAGCTGCACACAGTTAATGGTCAGCCAATTCCTCTCGAAACTAGCCAGGTCTCAATCTGTAAGAATTTACAACTAATAGTTGATGAAAGCTGTAAAATCTATGGCTTACCAACAGCTAATCCTTACACTTGGAGATGCCAGAGATGAAACCTGGGACCTTCTGCATGCAAAGCAGATGCTCCACCACTGAGCTGGAATTTCCTTAGTGATAAGCTCCAGCTCAAAGATTTGGGCTAAGAGCATGAAGTGAAGGAGGACAGCGACTCATAGAATTGCAAACACCTTCCAGGCAACCAAACAGACAACTCGATACTTCGACATCATCGGATGGCGAATACCGAAATCAAATAGATTAGATAATTGGAAGCAGAAGGCAGAGACACTCTGCTCAAATAAAACCAGGAGCTGATTGTGGTACAGACCATGAATTATTAAAACTGAAAATTAGAATAAAGCTGAAGTAAAACACTGAAACATTAACAGTGCCAAAATACAATCTAAACAACATCCCTGAAGAGTTTAAAGACCATGTATAGAACAGATTCATATTACTAAGTTCAAAGGAAAGTGAACCAGAAGAACTATGGGTTGAAACCCGAGATATCATCAAGGACGAATGCTCTGAGACTATCCCTGTAACCCTGGAAAGCCCTGATGGATACTGCAGACATCTAGGTACCTCTTTCTCTCCAGAGCCCTTCCTATTCTCATATCGGATAAAGACCTCCTTAAATGGCAACACACTATTTCTACCCTCATTTGGGCCTTCAAAAAGTCCAGGTTGAAAGGCAGTTTATTGAGTAGACCTGCTTCTCTTGGGGGACTGGATTTACCACTCTTGCTATCCTATTATCATGCTTCTGCTCTCACCAATATTATTCGGATGTTGCACATAGATTTGACATCAAAGTGGATGACTAGTGAACAATCTTCTATCTCCCCTCTTACTCTTCAGGAGATATTCTGGCTGTCACCTTCACAACAGCCTCAAAGACAAAGGGAGGCATGGCAACGCTATGAAGATAGTGGTCGTGTAACTCCGGAGCTCCCGACCCTGTCCCGTTCCCACCTGAGATAACGCATCGAAAATCATGCCCAAACCGGATCCTTTCAGCAAAACAGACGAGGGTAAGCACCGAACCAACACTGCTTCATTTAAAAACTCAAAAGACACTTTAGAAGCGGTGTTTCAGTGCGGCACTGCATCTCACGCTGAAAACAAAATGGTGGCCACGATCAGTGTTTCCTCTAAGCTGAGTTAGTGTGAGCTACCTCACAATTTTTTAACCTCTGACTCACAGATTTTTGTCTCAGCTCAGGAGGGATGGCTCCAGAGCAAACTAATTTATGCAGTAGCCAAATCGCTTGCTCACAACTTTAATGCCAGTAGCTCACAAAGTAGATTTTTTGCTCACAAGACTCCACAACTTAAAGGGAACATTGGCTGCGATAGACCACATAGAGCAAACACCACAGGACCCATCTTCCTCAACAATTCTTAGTTATTTAAAAACTATGGAAGAAGGTATCCTAAATAAAATAGACAACCTCTCCTCTCAATGAGAGGAAATGCAAACCTCTTTGCACCAAACAGCCCAAAAAGCAGAAGCAGCATTGGAAAAAGGCATGGCAAACCAAACAGACATTAAAGCCTTACAGAAATCCTCTGCTTTCCAGAAAGACCACCTGGTAACACTTGAAACAGAAATGAAAGCTGCTAATTTGAAATTTAGAGGTCTGCCAGAAAAAGCAGAAGAAAACAAAGATTTGATTAGCTTTATGGCTCAGCTCATTGCAAAATCTTTAAAGCTGGAGGAAGGTGTCCTTCCTACACTTACTTATGCATCCCGCTTGGGACCCGTTCCAAAAAGCAACCGCCCACATACAAGAGACATAATAGTCACCATTCCAGATGCCAGAGTGCGTCAAACCATTTTAGAAGCATCCAAACAGCCGGGAATTTTCCAGCATGAAGGAGAACACTTACAAATTTTTCTTGATATACCTAAAGAAGCAATTTGTAGAAGCTTGAAAGCAAAAATATAGATGGCTTCCATCTGGTAAATTATTTGTTGCTCATCAAGGCTTACGTCTGTATGCTTGGGATGAAGATAGTGGCTGGAAATTGCTGCAAGCCTTAGAACAAGAAACCCCTATGGAACAGGAAGACAAGCAATCATTTAAAAGAAGAAACCTTTTTCCAACCACTCCACAGAAACCCAGTAAAATCCCTGTGTTAACCAATGCTGGAGAACAGTAATACTAGGATGCAACAACACAGATAACTCTACAATCAAACATTTTCACTGGGTCTGTGTTTATAATATGCACGCATGATTTTTTTGTTTAAGCAATGATAAAGCGGGGGGGATGGGCGGGGGGGAGACCTCTGAGTTTGGTTCGTTCCCTGCTTGTGTGCTCAGATGACTGATCTTAATCAGTCCCCCAGAAGTGCTTCTGGGAACCTGGGTTCATGTTATTTTATATTTAGTGTGTGACAGTTAAAAGTCACAGAAGTTTTTGCAGGGTACTGTGTTGGGGTAAAGTTTTGGGGAAGGAGGGAGTTTTATCTTTTTCTTTTCTTACAGTTAATTATATAGCTACATAATACTCTTATAAGAAGTACTGCTTTGTATTCTGTTTGTGTTCACTAATATTTAGAAACAGTTGACAATCACATTTAATATTCATTGCATTATTGTGGTTAACATTGTGTGTTGTACCAAAAGTGATTATGGCAGATAGGTATGCAATTAGATCTATTAATGTGCGAGGGCTGAATAATTGTATCAAAAGAAAGAATGACCTCATTTATTCTAAAATCAAAACCTGACATGGTGTTCATGCAAGAAACAAACCTAAAATCTCAATGTAACACGGTTTTGAATACTAGCTGGTATGATCAACAATACCATGCAGGAAGCTCCTCAAAGTCTAGAGGAGTCACCATATTACTGGCCAAATCTGTGCACTTTATTTATGAAGACAGAAGATCCACACGGGAGATTTTTATTTCTTAAAGGCAAACTGGATCAGAAACATGTTACGCTTGCGACAATTTATGCACCTAATGACAAACAAGAACAATTCCTGGAGGAAACTTTAGCGGAACTCAATAATTTTAAAGAGGGACAAGTTATTATCAGTGGTGACTTTAACTTAATTGTAGACCATCATCTTGACAGATCTGGCAAACAACAGAAGAAAATAACACAGAATAAGAGATATACAAAGCTACATTACATTTTAGAAAGATACCATCTTTATGATTCCTGGAGAGAAATATATAAAGGGGAAAGGGACTACACGTATTTCTCCCCGAGGTTTCACACCTATATCTGCATAGATTATTTAATTGTAACAGACTCTCTATTAAGCCATGCTGAAACACACAAATCGACCCATTTATGTGGTCTGACCATGGTTATGTTGAAATGCATCTTAGAAAACACAACATAATAAATACACAACAAACCTGGAGGTTAAATAATTCTATTTTATTATAGGATCAGTACAAAGAAGAGTTAACTCAGACAATAAAACTTTATTTTAAAGAAAACATCAATGGAGAAGTAGAAGATCACATCATCTGGTATGCCTTTAAAGCAGTGACCAGAGGAAAACTGATTGCAGTGGCCTCCAAACTGAAAAAAGAAAGAGAACAAGAAGTTAAAACATTACTGGAAAAAATTCAAAACTTAGAAACCATACATAAAAAAACAGGAAACAAGAAGATTTACAAAGAACTTTTGGCTACTCTGAGACTTTTGGAGACAATAGAAGCACGCAAAATACAGAAAAACATCTTGTATTTAAAACAATTATATTGGCAAAAAACCACTAAAAGTGTTAAACTGCTGGCATGGCGAGTAAAAAACAAACAAACGGATCGGAAAATCCTCTCTATAAAAATATAAATAATTCTACACTAACAAATCCTTTGGAAATAAGTGAATGCTTCACTCAATTCTCTGAAAAACTATATAGCGCAACTAATCCCAGTCAGGAAAAGATTAAAGAATTTTTGCATAAGAATAATTTAATAAATGAACTAAAACCAGAACATTGTCAAAGCTTAGACCAACCCATCTCAAGTAAAGAAGTACTGGAAGCATTGAAACAAACAAAATCTAATACCACCCCCGGTAGTGACGGCTTTGGGCCATTGTTTTATAAAACGTTTAATACTTTACTTGCTGATCATCTAGCAAAAGCATGCAATCATCTACTGGACACAGGAAAAATGCCACCATCCTGAAGGGAATTCCACATAATAACTATTCCTAAAGATAATAATAATCGAGACTCTCCATCCTCATACAGGCCTATCGCATTATTGAACTGCGATGCAAAGATATTCACAAAAATCCTAGCAAATAGACTACAAAAGATCATCCTAGATTATATAGCACCTGACCAGACTGGGTTCATTCCCAAATGAACAATGATGGATAACATCCGCCGCATTTTGAATTTAATCTCTCATTGCAAAGGACAAAAGGAAGAATCACTACTGTTAACGATTGATTTAGAAAAAGCTTTTGACAGCTTAGAGATAACATTCCTAAAGCAACTGTTGAAGGCAATGAACTTTGGAGAAAAATTCTTAACTGCTATCAGAACTTTATATGCTAACCCAATAGCAAGGATACAAACTAATAACATCCTAGGAAGAACCATCTCCATGCAATGAGGCACAAGACAAGGCTGCCCACTGTCCCCTCTGCTATTTGCCTCAGTGATCGAACCTATGGCTAAGGCAATAAGAGACAATCCTAATATCAAAGGCATAAAAACTAACAACTCCGTCCACACAGTTAGCCTATATGTTGATGATTTAGTCATATTTCTCGCTGAACCGGAATCATCATTGCCAGAGTTACAAAAAGTCTTTTCAAAAACCCAAGATTTATTTGGCCTAAAAATTAATCTAGGAAATAAAAAATAATCCCTATCAACATCAATGCAAAAACAAAGCAAAATATTCAATCAAGATTCCCATATAAATGGACATATTCTCCTTGGGGATGCTTAGGGATCCAAATCCCTCCGGACTTGAAAGATTTAGCCACTTGCAATCTACAAACAATCTTTCAAGAGACTAAAAATCAGATGAAACATTGAAACTCTATGGGATTCTCCTGGGCTGACAGAATCAGCATCATTAAAAACCTGATATTACCGAAGATTTTATTCATCCTAAGAGCTCTACCTATACAAATAACAAAAAAAGAATTATCTAACTGGCAAAATGCAATTCTTCAATTCTTCTGGAGCTACAAGAAACCCAGAATTAAATTTACAACTTTGAAACGCTCAACAAAGACAGGAGGCTTAGACTTTTCAGATTTATTCCAATATTATGAGGCCATAAAACTATCCTCTATAGTAAGGATATTATCAACAGACATCTCACCTATGTGGCAACATATAGAAGAATCCAAATGTGACTCAACACCATTAGTTGATCTAATTTGGCAACAACCCAAAGAAAGACAAATGAACCTCTCACTACATCCCTATATCAATGCGGCCTTAGAGATCTGGGACAGACTCAAAGCAAAGCTGATACCTGGTAAATCACTCTTAGCGTCATTCTTCAACCAAGAATGGTTCCCCCCGGGGAAGGAAGTGAAAGCCTTTCAGAGATGGAAACAAGCTGGGCTTACTCGTTTAATAGACCTCACAGACAAAGGTATCTCACTTACTAAAGCGGCTTTGGAAGAAAAAATTGGAGAGCAGATTCCATGGTTCTGATATTTCCAGATCCAACATCTATTGCAGAACGACTTCCCAGAGAGACACCTCTACCACCTTTTTCAGACTTTGAACTACTAATCAAAAACAGAAATAGTGGCATCAAAGGATTAATCTCAAAAAATTATAAAATCTTAAACACAAATTTGAAACAAAAAGTCCTGAACTCACAACTTCACAGACAGGAAGATTGCCAGGATACAATTAGAAAACTGGACAGAAATCTGGTCATCACCCAGTCTATCCTCCAAAATCTTCTGTATTAAACTAAACACTTTTAAAACATTAAACCGCTGGTATCTTACGCCAGCACAATTGAATAGGATTAACCCGAAATATAACAAATATTGCTGGAAGGACTGTGGCCAAATAGGCAACTTTCTACACTGTTGGTGGGCTTGTCCATACGTCCAACAGTTCTGGACTCAAATCCTTTCACAAATCTCAATTATCACAGGACACAACTTACCTGCACTTCCAGAGACAGTTTTGCTTGATGTACTCCCGGAGGCTTGTAAAAGAAACACATTAAAGACATTAATTTCTACATTATCGGCAATAGCTAGAATAACACTTGAACAGAAATGGAAAGAAAAAACTATTCCTACCTTATTAAGTTGGCAAAATAAAATATGGGAACATTATGTTTACGGTAAAATAACTCAACAAACACATTGGAATGCTAAATCTTATCACAAAACATTTCAAGCTATATGGTTCCCAGTAGTTCAGTACCTTGGAGGGGGAGGAATCATCCCTAAAAATAATCAGTACCAAAAGTTATTGTATTTTTTAGTTATAAATGTAAATTCTTAAGATTAGAACAGCGAAATAGTATCTGTAAGCTGTTCATAGTGTTAATGCCATAGTTATGATGTAGTTAACCAAATCACTGTGTTATTATGTGAAGCTCACTGTTGTATTATATTATATTATACTGAAATAATTAAAAAAATTAAATTAAAAAAAGGACTTATTGAAAACTGTTTTTAGCTGCTACATTACGGATCTGGGACCTTAGGAGAAAGAAGCTTAACTCCAGACATCTCACCTTTTCCCACTTGCACGCATCAGCCTTGGTTTATTCCAGATATGGAACCTAAAGGCTTTGCGGATTGGGCTTCGGCCGGCTTCAGACAAACTGTAGATCTGGTTAAAAATGGCAAGATGAGCGACAAAATATATTTTGACAATCTTATGGATAAACCCTCTCCTTGGTTCCGTTACTTACAACTGAAAAGTATGACAGAAACTCTAACCACTTCTGGGACTTTCAACAGACCAAGAACTGACTTTGAACATATCGTGACATATCCAGAATCTTCAAAGGGCTTGCTTTCCAAATTGTACAAAATTCTGCTGGTGGTTGATAGTGCCTCTGAATTAAAATATCAACAAACCTGGCAATATGATCTTCAGACGAACCTCACAAAAGATGATTTGGAAATCTCCTGCACATTCCTCTAAAGTTTTTAACATCTGTATCCAAACTTTTAAACTCACATCTTGCTGTTACGTTACTCCAAAATGCTTATTCCAAATCAAATCCATACCGACTCCACTATGCTGGAAGAACTGTGGATCTTTTGGAGATTACATGCATTGTTGGTGGGATTGCCCAGTCATTCAATCTTTCTGGCAAGAAGTTCTGATCCAAATCAACACAATCGCATCACAAATGCTTCAGGCTAAACTTGAGCTTCTACTCCTCAATTTGATATTGAAGATGTTGCTCGAAAGGAACTTACCTCAGTACTTCAGACAGCTGCTCATCTAACCATTGCCTTGGTTTGCAGTCCTCATTTCCTCCGTCGTTGCATGTCTGGTGGGACAAAGTATGGGACCAATTTGTAATGTCCAAAATCACTGAGTCTTTACATCAATTCCAAACTGGCTCTCACATAGCGTATTCCAAATTTGTTCTTACCTAGGCCCCTGTCCTGCAGTTCATGGAAGACCATGATCTTTTTATTTGTTTATTTATTTATTTTTGAGATTTTTATCCTTCTGACATCAGCTACCACACTTGGTTCCACCTATAAAGTACCTTTTGATTCTGTCCACTGTTGGGACCTCTCATGTTTGACGGAGTCTTTTCCCACTGTCATTTATATTCCTCCTCATAAATCTATAACACCCACCCATTCTTTGAGTAATTTGCTGGAGTTCTTATAGATCTGTGCAGTGTGTACGTTGATATCTCCTCCTGCATGCTCTGCATTCTATGGAATCTATGTAGTAGTTAATAGTTTAAGGATGCTACTTGTACTAGATTGTAATTCATTATGTTATGCTTTGATGTTTCATTCTGATTTGTATTGCATTCTCAAACTCAATAAAGTTTGAAAGATGAGGGGGGATAAACTGTAAGAGAGGAGAATTTAAGATACTATGGGTCCACATTGGGGAGAAGGGGAGCAGACAGGGAGAGTGGAACATAGAATCATAGAACGTTAAGAGTTGGAAGGGACCTTGCAGGTAATCTAGTCCAACCCCTTGCACTCTGCAGGAGCATAGCCAAAAGATAGGCCTACAACATACCCGAAAGATGGTCGTCCAGCCTCCGCTTAAAAACCTATATACCCTCCTTTACAAAAGAGAAGAGATTTAAGAACCTCCCTGAGCCACCACAGTCAATGTTGTGTACCATATCTGACCAAGATATAGGAAGTAAAGGTTTCCCTTGCTCGAAAGCCAGTCGAATCCAACTCTAGGGTTGCGGTGCTCATCTCTGTTTCCAAGCCGAAGAGCCAGCGCTGTCCAGAGATGTTTCCGTGGTCATGTGGCTAGTATGACTAGACACTGAGGCACACGGAACACTGTTACCTTCCCACCAAAGTGGTATCTATTTATCTACTTGCAATATCTTGCTTTCGAATTGCTAAGTTGGCAGGAGCTGGGGTCAGAGACGGGAGCTCACTCCGTCATGCGGCACTCAGATCTCGAACTGCTGAACTACCCACCTTCTGGTCTGCAGTTCAGCATCTTAACCACTTGAGCCACCACAGCCCAGAGATATAGAAGACCTGGGTTCAAATCCCATCTCTGCCATGGAAAGTTGCACATCTCTACTGATATATTGTAATGGTTATATAAGCATTCCTACCAGTAGGTGGTGCTGTTGCACATTGAGTGATTGGGCTGGTTCTGGGTCTCTTCCGGATGTTGTGCTCTGAAAGTTGACAGTTTTCACAGTAGTTTTCACTGTTTTAAGATCTGTGCTGCAGACTGCTTGGAAGGAAGCTATGACGGACCCCTGCTCCTTCTCTTCTGTGAAGCAGATTTTCCGATCAAAACACTGTTCACCACTCTGACTGAGCAGCCTCTCAGTAGCATGTTTGAATAATTTTCTTTATGTCCCACCCAGTGTTAAATAAGTTTATTTGATTTTTGCCCAGGCCAGAGTTTTCTTGTGACTCAGCAGGAGCCCTCTTATGTAACCTTTTGGAAATGGCACTTGACATGAAGTAGGGTTGAAACAAAAAGGTTGATTTTATTGAACAGGCAAAGTTGGATCAGGAATGGGGCAAGGGACGATGAGTTAAGGAAACTGTAGTTCTTTAAAAGAAAATTAGAATATCTTGAACAGGCAACAGAGTATAATTGAAGCTTAAATTCTAAGAGCCCCAGTTCTTTACTGTGAGAGATTTGTTTATCTTGTAGATTTCTTTCAGCAACAATGTGTCTTAATAAAGTTTCATAGAAAATATCTTCGTTTCCTGGAAGTTAGAACTTTCTTCCTGTATATCAATACTTCCCTTTTTGGGATTATAACTTTCCCTTTCTGTACTCTTGGGGAGTCTAAGACTGTTTCTCTTTTCACTTCTCAAACCAGAGATCCCTTCTGAGCTGAACCCTCTGAATAACTGGGTAAGAAATATCTATCCTCCTTTCCCTAGGAGTGATAACCCTTTTCTTTTCCACCAACTGCCCAGCCTCTTCTGGCAAACATAAACCCCTGTTCTGGAGACTGTGAACAAATGGAATTCAGCTGCTGCTGACACTTAGATGTTAAGTTCTGATTTCTGAACTTTTCCCCAAATGTGTTGGAGTACAGTAAAGGCTAGGAGGTGTATCATTTCACTTATCAAGTGACTTGTCTGTCTTCTGCAAACTGACGCACACAGACTCCTCCTGACTGGCAATTGCCCAGTCAAAATCCAAATGACGACTGACTGACAAGATTCACAAGCGCTGACCAGTCAAAGAGAAGGGGGTGCACAGAGGCAGCAGCCTGTCAATCAAAATGCTTTATAGTGAGACATTAACCCCTAATCTCCCAGCTCTCTGAGTCTGATGTCCTAAGCATCCTGCTTTTGGAGGTCGGTTCGTCACAGAAGCCTTTTATTCAAGTTAGTTCCTTAAACAAGTGTCACAATATATAGGTGATCTTTTCTTGAATATTGTGTGTAGTTTATCCCCGAACTAATGTAGATCAAGCACCTCTGGAGCTGGTGAGGGATAGGAGGAAAACTTGAAATGATTGTTGAGGAGAGGGGGAGACACTGGAGCCCTGAAGACCCAGATTTCTACTTCTGCTTTTATCTGTGATGGTTATTGATTACAGTTAGAAGAAGAGAAGAAGAGATTGGATTTATATCCTGCCCTTCACTACCCAAAGGTGTCCCAGAGCAGCTTACAAACTCCTTTCCCTTCCCCTCCCCACAACAGACACCCTGTGAGGTGGGTGGGGCTGAGAGAGCTCTTGACAGAAACGGCTCTTTCTCAAGAACAGCTCTTATCAGAACTACAGCTTGCCCAAGGTCATCCAGCCAGGTGCAAGTGGAGGAGTGGGGAATCAAACCCGGTTCTCCCAGATTAGAGTCCGCGCACTTAACCACTACACCAAACTGGCTCAGTTAATGCATTACTGTCCTTTTTAAAGAAATAATAGGCCAAGGAGAGGGGCTTTCAAGGGGAAGCGGGTACCATTTTGTTCGTTTTGGTGACTGGGAGCTTACAGAAGTTTTTTTCCTTAAACTAGAAAAGGGGCTTTTTGGCAAGACATGTTGGATGTTCTTTATTCATCGTGCTGGTCTCACAAACACCAGCAGGGCCTGTGAGGGAGATTTTGAATGCCTTAAGAGAGGAGCCACAGCCAGCCGTCGCCATACACAGCAAAGAAGGGATGAAGGATCTTGCCAGAGAAGGAGGCTCCAGAGAACTCGTAGAGAAGGGCTGCTCTGTCAGTAATGAAAAAGGCCACTCGCCCCCCATCGTAGTTCAGACAGACCCTGATCTTCTTAAGCTCCCCACTCAGGATGAGGGGTGAGTCAAAACGCTCTATGAAAGCCTTGTACTGGCCCTTACTCCTCCCCACAGCCCAGATCCCTTCCTCCGGAGTCAAGGTGACCCTGCCCTTCACAGGCTTTCTGGCCACCCCCACAGCCCAGCCATCCTCATTTCCCACAAGGACTTCCCAGAAATGGCAGCCTGATGTGAATCCTTCATGGCCCAGCACAAAGCCATAGTGTTTCGCATGATCTTCAGATAGGTCTTGAGCTGTACTTTGCCACCAGATGACACTGGACAGGACGACACAGGAACTAGCGGAGGCTGGATCCAGAGTCACCTTTGCTGTTGGGAAGAAATGAGGTGACAGAAGAGATGCAGAATCAGCTGGGATATCGATTCACTCCGAGAAGATAAATTAAACCAACATACAAGCTCCAACACCTCCTGGGGAAAACCCACCCCTGGAACAGTCCTGTATCTAAAGCAATAGCTTCGGTTTGTTTCTCTTTCTTTTCAACCTATATGTGAGTGTTGCAAATAAACTGAAGTCTCGGGCGGGCCTAACAACCAGCTTCCCTCCAACTATTATACACGATCTTGTGCATTTTCAATGCCACGTTATATGTGGAGGCAAGATGTGGCAGTGGTCCGAAAAGGGAACTCTGCACACTTTCAGAGGTATTTTCCACCACACAGTCTAAGACTTAACTGGGCAGCTGAGCTCTGGTGAGGGTGGTACAGCTGGGGTGTGTGTGTGTGTCAGGTAATCACACCGACCTCATTTCTTAATTGGTGAAAAAAGAAATTTTTAGTTGAGCTGGGAAATCTTGGAGTGGGTTGTGTTAGAACGGAATGGATGTTGTGTACTCTCAAAGTTGCTGATGTCAGCGTGGTCCCTGCTTAATGACTGAGAACAGAGATGGTCCATCCTGCTTTAAAGCCTGATGAGTCCTCTCTCAGAGACCAGAACACCCCTGGAAAGGACCCTGCCCTCTCCCCCTGCCTTTCTACTCACAGAAATCCAGCCTGGAATACTGAGGTTGCCTAGCAATGGCCACTAAGGGAACCTGTTGCTTAAAGCTACAGGGACTCATTTTATGATTTTTGAGTTTTTTTAAACCCTACCCTGTGTATTTTTTCCGGAGTCCACATTTTTCTGCAAATCCTTTTCAGATTTGTAGAAAGATCTGCCTTGCCCATTCACAGCTCCAGTCATCAGACTTGGCCAACTTCACTAATAGTATATAAATTAATGCTGTTCTGGTGTTAGAACAGAAATAGTCACCCAATGAAACTGACTGACATTATCTTACAGTCAATCAAAAGGGATTGCCACTTTACACAACGAGTATTTTATTAGATTTACTGCCTCAAAATATAACAGTGTTCACAGGAATAGCTGGCTTTAAAAGGGTGCTAGACAAATTCAGTAGCTATTAGTCATAGCTATTAGTTATACCAGCCAAACGGAACCTCCATGTTCAAAGGCAGTATACCTCTGAGCAGCCTTACAAGCCAATCAAACTACAACACTGTATAGCCTATACAGAAGGTGTCGGGAATGGTGTTGTCAGGGAGTCTTATCTGAGCTTAACATATCAAAGTAGCTGGAGAATCAGTTCTCTTCTTAATAAGGACTTGGAACCTGACCCAGCCTGCCCACCCAGGTGAGGGTTATGCTAGGAGGCTGTACCTAAGCAGACTAGAGAAACAGGAAGAGGAAATAGCAACAGTTGGGCTTCGTTGTTGATTAGATTTACTGCCTCAAAATATAACAGTGTTCACAGGAATAGCTGGCTTTAAAAGGGTGCTAGACAAATTCAGTAGCTATTAGTCATAGCTATTAGTTATACCAGCCAAACGGAACCTCCATGTTCAAAGGCAGTATACCTCTGAGCAGCCTTACAAGCCAATCAAACCACAGCACTGTATTGCTCACAAACCTATTTCACTAACCAGCAGTACCTCAAAGTTTGAGTCCACTGGCACCTTTAAGACCCACTAGGTTTATCGTTGGGGATAAGTGAGAACTGAGTGACTTCTGTTTCAGAGTATCTGAAGAAGTGTGCGTGCACACAAAAGCTTATATGGGCCAGAATTAAACTTCATTGGTCTTAAAGGGGCCACTGGACTCAAACTTTTTAAGCACCCAGCAGCTGAAGGGACGTGAGGATCTTTACTTGTTGTTTGTTTTATGTTCTGCAATTAAAGTGTCTCTGTACCACAGTGCCTTGCTTTGCTGAGTGTTATTTGGCCACCCCGAGTCCTCCAGAAAGACCCCATGCCTCGGGCAAGAAAATAGTCTCTGGCACAACGACTGGCGATGAGGATGGGATTTGGATGGTCAAGGCCTCTATGGGGCAATGCAGGGGATGAAATGGCAGAGGAGAGCAGGATGCTTGGCTGACTTGCCATGTTGGCACGGGACCCAGTGGCTTAGCTGTTGAACCGGGAGGCACCCCCGT
>NW_015168716.1:278641-290378 GCF_001447785.1 Gekko japonicus
TAATAGTATATAAATTAATGCTGTTCTGGTGTTAGAACAGAAATAGTCACCCAATGAAACTGACTGACATTATCTTACAGTCAATCAAAAGGGATTGCCACTTTACACAACGAGTATTTTATTAGATTTACTGCCTCAAAATATAACAGTGTTCACAGGAATAGCTGGCTTTAAAAGGGTGCTAGACAAATTCAGTAGCTATTAGTCATAGCTATTAGTTATACCAGCCAAACGGAACCTCCATGTTCAAAGGCAGTATACCTCTGAGCAGCCTTACAAGCCAATCAAACTACAACACTGTATAGCCTATACAGAAGGTGTCGGGAATGGTGTTGTCAGGGAGTCTTATCTGAGCTTAACATATCAAAGTAGCTGGAGAATCAGTTCTCTTCTTAATAAGGACTTGGAACCTGACCCAGCCTGCCCGCACAGGTGAGGGTTATGCTAGCAGGATGTACCTAAGCAGATCTAAGCAGAGAAATAGGAAGAGGAAATAGCAACAGTTGGGCTTCGTTGTTGGTGCTAAGCACCCAGCAGCTGAAGGGACGTGAGGATCTTTACTTGTTGTTTGTTTTATGTTCTGCAATTAAAGTGTCTCTGTACCACAGTGCCTTGCTTTGCTGAGTGTTATTTGGCCACCCCGAGTCCTCCAGAAAGACCCCATGCCTCGGGCAAGAAAATAGTCTCTGGCACAACGACTGGCGATGAGGATGGGATTTGGATGGTCAAGGCCTCTATGGGGCAAGGCAGGGGATGAAATGGCAGAGGAGAGCAGGATGCTTGGCTGACTTGCCATGTTGGCACGGGACCCAGTGGCTTAGCTGTTGAACCGGGTGGCACCCCCGGTTGCTTGGGAGTCTGAGATGTGGGAAGGTGACAGTCCAGCCCCAGCAGCCATAAGTCACTCTTTGATGGAGCTGGGGGTGAAAAACGAGGACACCAAAAAGCCATTGGATGGATCCTTAGGGAGAGCTGGGCCTGCTGGCAGACTACCCAGAGAAAGGCTGATGAAATTGCAGGATAAAATTGCAGCATTACAACTGCAACAAGCTCTCTTGCGTGAGGCACTGGAGGGAGCCCAAGCCCGAGGAGAGGCCGCTGAAGATCAGGCTGTGACCTTCGCTGTTTGCTTTGCCTGCCTATGCTGTAGAAACAGGCCAAAACACAGTCTCTGTGCTGACCCCTTGCGAGGGCAAGCTTTAGTAAAACCCCCTCAATGGGATCCAGTGATGTGGGATGGAGACATCTGGGAGTCATCAGAGTGGATTGAGGGGGAAGAGGAGGATGAGGATACCTGGCAGGCCTGTCCCTTGGTGACCCGTAAGTCAAAGGGAGCACTAAATGCTTACCCTCATCATACCTGCACAGTTTGTGATTGTACCCGGACTAAAGTTACTGATATTGCCAAGGGGCATAATGAAAACCCCTGTGAACCACTGGGTGTGTGGCCCACTCACCTGTGGGACCAAGCGGCCCTTGGTCTTGATAGTGAAGTTTTCACTGCAGGGACACGTACCTGGCTGATGAAAACTGCCCCTTCTGCTTTGTGAGGGGCCCTATTGGATCCTGCACAAGGGTCATCCAGTGGAGGAGGTCAGTTGGGACACAGGCCCCTTGAAGAAAGCCTAAGCCTTCAGCCCCTAATACCAGGAAACACCTACAAGAGTGCAAAAACCGAAGGTAACCCATGTGGAGATGTTTACACGGGTACTGAGGACTGGACACTACAGGCTGCCATCTGAAGACTGGAACTCCTAGTCTGGGGATGCAGCCCTCCCTGTGAGAGCCAGTCAGATAATGGAAGTCACTTCATTTGAGAATATTTCCAGGATTGGGTCACTGAATGTACTCTTAGTTGAATATATCTCCTGCCCTATCATCTGTAGGCAACCGGACTGATGGAGAAAACGAATGGGTTGTTCAAGTACCACATTAAGCAACTGACACCAGGACCCACCCGGGAGGGGTGTGGAGGCCTTGATGAGCAAGCCAGCAATGGTGAGGGGGAAGGGGGGGCTTTGAGCCAGTTTGGTGTAGTGGTTAAGTGCGTGGACTCTAATCTGGGAGAACTGGGTTTGATTCCCCCACTCCTCCACTTGCACCTGGCTGGATGACCTTGGGCAAGCCATAACTCTGGCACAGCTGTTCTTGAAAAAGAGCAGTTTCTGAAGATCTCTTTCAGTCCCACCTACCTCACAGGGTGTCTGTTGTGGGGAGGGGAAGGGAAAGGAGTTTGTAAGCCACTCTGAGACACCTTTGGGTAGTGAAGGGCGGGGTATAAATCCAATCTCTTCTTCTTCTTCTAATCTAGCAGTAGGTCACAAAGTATGGGTGCCACACACCCAGTCGAACACAACTGCTGCTAGGCCATTGGAGCCCTACTGAGTATTCATACCTGACTTTGATGCTCCTGTTTGCCTTGAAAGAATGAAACTGAAAAAGCATGAAGGCTGGTACCTTCCGGTTTAGTGTACAACCTCTGCCTCACAAATCTATGTTGCAGGACCTTGGCAAGCACCCCCGACTGACCATGAATGAAATATCCAGCTATGAATCAAATTGTAGATTTTAGACCCTGCCAGGAGGAAAAAAAAAAGACTACCAATTAAGACTATTCTGTTTTGTCAGGTTATTTTGTTATATTTTGCTCTGTGAATGTATTTGAAGAAGCCAGATAGGGCATCCTGACAACACCAAGGGGTGAAATGTAGTGCCATCGTGGAAAAACCCTCGAGGAGGTGTCGGGAATGGTGTTGTCAGGGGACCCCATCTGAGCTTAAGGTATCCAAGGAGCTGCAGGATCAATTCCCTTCCTAATCAGGTCATGTCAGGTGCAGGACTTGCCTGCCCAGGTGACGTTTATGCTGGGGGGCTGTACCTAGGCGGCCTATAAAAACAGGAAGAGGAAACAGCAGAAGTGGGGTGGGGGGCTTTGTTGGGCCTGTTGGAAAGTGCTGCTGCTAAGAAGCCCCCCAAACTGAATGGATCATGTGAGGATCTGTACCTTGCTACGCTTTTTATGTTCTGCAACTGAAGTATCTCTGTAACACTAGTGTCCTGCTTTGCTGAGTGTTCTTTGACCACCCAAAATCTCTAGAAAGAACCCCCACGTCGAGCAAGAAAATGGCCCCTGGCACAACAGTATCCAATGCTGGGTATGAAACCACTGAGGGGCTGTGGTTTCCATGCCCAGTTTGTGAGCTTTCCACAAGCATCTTTGACAGGGAAACACCGGAAGAGGTCAAGAGAGAGAATGGAGGAAGTCCTACCCAGGGGGAAAGGAGGCAAGGATCGAAGGTTTCCCACAGAAGTCCACCCAACGGTGCCTGACCTGAAGGCCCACACCAGAGACACGGCCGGGCTCCAACAACTTGGGACGAGGGTGGAGAACCTCCCCTATGCTGTGGCATGGCCATGGGGAAAGAGCAAAATCTGAAATAAGAGGGTGGGTCTGGTGGTCCCCAGGACATTCCTTAAGAGCCTCCGTTCTAAGCAGCCTGGAATGGGTGACAGATAGTGAAGCGGGAAGGAGGTGCACAGCCTGGAGTAGTAAGGGAGCTCTCCTGGGAGACGAGCCTGTTCCCCAAGGAGAAATTGTGTCCAGGAAACTCCTGAATAAAGGGGACAGCTGAACTACCCCCCTGAGCTGGAGTCTCCTCCCAAGCAGACGGGCAGGGCCATGGAGGCGTGACCACCACCCAGCCTGTTGCGCCCTCCACAGCCCAGTGCCCGTTGATGGAAACAGGATTCTGGACTGATCCAGTAGGGCTTATGATGCTCAGGTTAAAAGACTCCCACTCAAACTCACTTACTGCTTCCCCATTCCTCCTTCCCAGTTTTCATAACGAACCCATTTATGAGTCTAACGTCCATAGGATGGAACTCTTGAATGTCAATGAAATACAAACAGAAAACCTCCTGACAAAATCCCTCTCCTTCTTTTGAATTTTGTTCTCTCTCAGGATTCAAAATTTACCTCTTCGCTTTGGAAATGCCCAATGCACAGTTCCTAGAGAAGCAGAAGGAATAGAGAATAAACATCAAAGTACTGTATTTATAAGAGTATCTTGTAACAAGAACAGCAATTCCCAAAAGTATCGATGCAGGAACAAATCCGGGGGAGTGGGGATCCTCCTTCCATCTGTGCTTGCAAATACCTACATTTGTCTTATCCTAAAGTAATTTTTGACGTTCCCGATTACATCTTCTGCGGCATTTAGAAATCACAAGGCACATAATACCTGATCTGGAAAGCTAACGCTTCGCTTCCGCACAATTTCGTGTAAAGGCTTTGTAGTCCAAGTTTGAGTTTTTAAAATGCAGTCCAGTGCTATTTAAGGCAAAGGATGTTTTGGAATTGACTGAACAGGGTGTGGATGCTACTAAAGTGAGAATCCTCCTTGCTAGCGGAAGAAGACTCAGTGGACAAGGAGGCCAGCTGAGCAGAGAGGGGGTTTAAGCCCCCCCCCCGCTCAGCTGCCAGGTCGGGGGAAGAGAGGGGAGGCACAAAGGAAGCGGGCACAGGGGAGGAATTGCACGGTCGACACCGGTCACCCCAAAGTCACCCCAGGCTCCCTTGCCCTCCAGGAGGAGGGAAGGGGGGGACCAGCAGGCTGGGGTGTAGGGGCACTGCGCCTAATGCCCCACCACCGACTACGGCCCTGCCCTAATCCAGACGACACTCAAGCCTCAGGAGTTCTTCACAAGAGGCAAAGTGAGAATTTGGACAGATCCATTTTGGCTACAGCCCTACAGTGAGGGCAGCACACAGGAGAAAGAATCCCGTAAGCACCTTCAGGAAACCAGTGCCACCAGCACCTTGCTTTGGTCCAGTAATTATGAAGTTCCTCCCCTATGGAAGTCCCCCCAAAAAATGTCCCAAGCGACCCAATATTTGCTTTTCTAAATGTCACATTTACACGAGAAATGCCCTGCCTCTGGATCTCGCACTGATTCTCAGGGCCACCAGGATGGTTCGGGATGGCTGGACCACTGAGGGAGCCAAACCATTGTGGTGTAAGTGGAGGCACCCTTCAGGAAGTCCCCCAGTCAATGTCAGCTATCAGGAAGGAAGGGTAGTTTCTCCTCTATATCAAGGAAAGGGCTAAAATAACCCAGCTTTGATTATGTATCAAGAATAGCTATCGAAGTCAAATGCCACTACAGTGAGGGCAGCACACAGAAGAAAGAATCCCATAAGCACCTTCAGGAAACCAGTACCACCAGCACCTTGCTTTGGTCTAGTAATTGCAGGAACTCATTAGCATAATAGGCCACACCCAACAGCAGGAACTCATTAGGACTGGCTACATTAGGGGTGTGTGGCCTAACATGCAAAGGAGTTCCTGCTCCAAAAAAAGCCCTGGGTTTTGACAACAAACAAGGTAAACAGAATAAGAAGCAAAAGGTGGGTGTGGCTGGATGACCACACTTCTGGTAACACGGGGGTGTGGCCTAATATGCTAATAAACTGTGCTGTCATGGGTGTGGCCTAATATGCTAATGAGTTCCTGCTGCTGGGTATGGCCTATTATGCTAATGAGTTCCTGCTGGGCTTTTTCTACAAAAAAAAGCCCTGCCACCAACTGTGTAAGTGCAAAAACAGGGCATCAGTTTACATTGTGACTTCTGAATTGCCATTCAAAAGCGGAGCAAATGTGTATTTGGCCATTTAAAACCTTTCGTCAGCCTCACAGAATTAAGTTCCCTCCTCTCCTTTTGAAGGCTTCTTCTTTCCCAGCCTCCCTTCCAAATACTGCGGCACCCTTGATACAGGGATTTAAAAAAATGAAGGAAATCTTTTAAACACTCTAGGAACTTTGTTTCTGAGCTAAGATTTCAAGAATATTGCTGAGAATAATTCTCTGCTGAACTGAAATTGCCTTCTTAACAGGCATTCCTGAGTTACCCAGAAGCCACCATTTGCATTTCTGACTGATGTAAGTGTCCTCTCTGAAATCTCTACTGTCATTCCACTCTTACCTTTGAATTCCTTCATGGCACATGCCAAAAAGCAGTCATAACAGCAGTTATGGACCCTCCATTTCAGCTCAGTTGGGAAAGCCACTGGATTCTGACCTGTCTCCTTCGCCTCATACCTAAAGAGAAACCCCACTGTTAAGGAATCATTCATCCCAACCAGCATTCCTCAGAGGAGCAAAAGAACAAAATGGGAAACTATGCAGAAAAATATGCAGAACTAAAGTAATGAACGGCTGAAAATGGACCTAAGCCACAGGGAGGAGAAGAAATGCAGAAGGCCCTTTCGGTAGGCAAGGATGCCTTACTGCGTTCATCCAAACATGACGTTATCAGGAATATGTTCTATTACTTCTGTTTATATTTAAAATGTTTTTATGTTGCCTTTCTGCCCAAGTTAGATAGTCCCCAGGGCAGCAGTCAATCAAAAACATCAAAACAAGCTTTGAAATGCAAAACAGCTAAAGAGAAGATAAACCACGGAAAGAGCAAGGAGGATCCAGTGAAGGAATGCCAAAAGAAATCAGTGAAGTTCTTCACAGGCAGGTGCAACATAATAGGGCGGGGGAGAGAGAGATGAATCTCCCTGGGTTGGAGATTCAATGATTTTGGTGCCACAACCGAGAAGGCCCTCTGGACATCCCCCGGTGTCTCCTTCTCCCATGACCCCAGTGAAAAACTATCCATTTCATTTATTAGCTTCATTGACCCGAGGTCTTAAGCCAGACATGCAAACAACAAATATAAAATGCATTACATAAAATTACAAGAAATTTAGACAGAACGTCTTTACAATAAAAGCTAGTAAACATGCTCTCAATCAGTAACATCAGACCACATTTTATAAACTTCAATGAATTCTATAAAATCCCATGATATTATGGAAATTAGTTTTAAAATTTTAAAATTGTATACAAAAGGTACTCATAACATTTCAAAGCCGCTTTAAAAATAGCACTATTGAAAGATATTTTGCCACCAAGCGAGTCGTTTCAGGGTCCTCATCAGCTAATAGTATGGTTATCACCCAGGGTTCCATAGGGAGGTGATATCTTTGTAAAATAGGAGTAATCCAGCAGGATCTGGGGTCAATCCATTGGTGGCAAAATAACATAAGATGATCTAAGGTCTCTATTGCACCTGATCCACAATTACACAATCTATTTGAGTACTGTATTTTAGCAAAACGGCCACTTAGCTCTACAGTTGGAAAAACATTCAACCTTGCAAGCGTGAAGACATATCTAGATCTGGGATGGGGCACAATTGCCAGTGGCTTCATTTCAGTGGCTGCTGCTTGAGGACATGTACATAGGAGTTGTCGTTATTTCTCTGGGGAAGACTATAGTTTTGTAGACAAGCACATAGCCCTTTGTGTGTGTCAGGATGCCTTGCCATGTTCTTGACAAGCACACAAGGCAATTTATGTACAAATTACTCGCAATGCCCAGCCATTTCATTTTTCTCCTGGGTCCTAGGCTCAGAACACTGATCATGAGATTTCTGTAATGAATGTCAATAGGCCAAAAGTAGGTTTGCAGCTTACAGGTACACACCTGAACAGCATACTCAAGATTGCTACAGCACAGACATTTTGATGCAATAATTCAGAGCAAGAGGTGTCAGTTATCGGAGACTGTTAAAGAAACAAAATATTGCAAGAGTGCTAATGTTTTAGGCATGTTTTATTTAAAGTAGAAAGAACCTTTAATTGTGTTTGTGTCCTTTATAAAGTTTATATCTCCGCTACCTGGCATTACATTTTATGACACACATGGCCCGGCCCAACAAGGTCTCATTTATGTCAGATCCGGCCCTCATAACAAATGAGTTCGACACCCCTGACCTAGAGAGTTCAGGGAATTAGCAGGGCAGTCCGAAAAGAGAGCGACACCTTCCTAAGTACGTGAAAGTCAAGGGGCTGAGAAGGGGTTAAGTCTGCTGAGGGCTGCCCTGTAACGGGCTGTTCTGAGTCAGCCAAGAATTCCCCTCCTGAGGGAGTCTGTGCTGATGTGTGAAACAGAGGAAAGGACTCCACCTCCACTCCACCTTCTATTTGGAAGACTGAACTTGAAAGAGGGTCCAGACTGAGACAATAATCACTGAATAACTGATTAAAAATGCCTTTTCTAAGCATGTACAAATAAACTAGTAAATATATTTAGGAGGTGAAACTACAGAATACAAAAATCAAAAGAACAGGACAGTTTCTGGCTCCCTAAAATGCACAATGAACAAACTTCTCACCAAAGGAGGACTTGACCAATAAACTCCTCCCCCAGGATCAGAGGAACAATCAGGTGTGATATGTTTGTGTAACGTAACACTTACATGCTGTGACCAGGGGTCATTTCGTAGAAAAAGAGGTGCAGGAGCTCATTAGCATAACTCATTTGCATGTGCCACACCCCCTGACATCACCGGAAGTGTGTCAGAAGGCAACACCCACCACTCAAGCTCCACTTGACTGTTTTGGATTGCTAGCTATGGGGGTGGGGGACGGGGACGCGCAGATCTGCCCTCACAGAGGAGGGAGAGCTTGTATCTGAAGGCAGGTCAGCGGGGTCGGCTCTGCAACTTACCTGGCTGCTTCTTGCTCCTCGTGGCCCAACTGAGGGCTGCTGGGAGCAGGGGGCGGGGCTTGTTACATGTGCCCGTCCCTTGGGCTCCTTACTGCCGGAGCTCTGCTCCTGTGCGCTCCCGCAGGAAATGACCCCTGGCTGTGACCATCTTCAGTATAGTGGAGTCTAGACCGGTGCTCCCCAACGTGGCACCTGTAGGTGCTATGGTGCCTGCTGGTACCTTTCTTGGAATCCTCAAAGTGTTTTAAGAAAGTGGGAAAGGCCAAGTGGAGCTTTTGCTCAGCAAAGCTACTGACTGGCCACTTGAGATTTGATTGGCTGTGCAGCATTTTAAAATGGTGCTTTGACTGTGTGACTGAAGGTAAGCTGCAGCCATTTTGTGGCAGCCACCTTTTGGCTGTGTGCCCACCACCATGCTGTGCCAGAATTTCAAAGAAGCAAGGCTCTTCTTACATTCTTATGTCATGCTGCTGGAAGGCTGGCACCAAGCTAGCCGAAGCTGAAGTCCCTCTGTGATTACCTTTTCCCTCCTCTTCCTGCAGGTATTCCAAGCCTGCGTGGGGCCAGAGGCAGGAGCCCTTGGGTGCAAGGTGAAAGGCAAGAGACTCGTCTCTCACAGCCTGAGACCTGCGATGGTCAGCTTGGTGGATTTGGAACAAGCCAGATTTGTTGTGGCTTTCTTGGGTTTCTCTAGGGTTTGTGTGTGTGTGTGTGTGTGTGTGATGTAGATTTTTTTTCTTTTGTGAAAGCCACTTCAGGATCTTTGGGGAGAAATGCAGCCTGAAACACTGAAGAATCTGGATTCCTGCATGCTTTTACATGGAACCTAAAGGCGAACCACTCCTCAAGCTGTCCTAGGCTCCATTCCTCACATTTGATCAACTGAGCACTGACAGAAAAATTGGAGGGAAGTGCCATTGCGGACATAATGAAGTCACTTCTGGGTTACTGGCCAGACCACTCTAGGAATTTTCTCTAATCTCTGTGATTGTTACCATAGAGATGGGCAAATTTTTTTTAAACTCTGCTGGGGAGAGATGGGGGGAGGCCGGGTGGTTGCTCTTGGGGGCAGGGCTTCCCCCACCACCCACAGGCTGGTTGGTGGGCAGGAAGGAGCCCCTCCAAATTGGGTTCCCCCTGCCAAAAGGGGCGGGGTCTAGCAAGCCTAATCCACAGTCTTTGAAAATGACAAAGGGAAATTGATGGGTTCCACTTACCTCTGCAAGTTGCCTCTGATGTCCTGGAAGGGGCAAAGAGAAAGAGAAAGAAAAAGAAACTCAGTGGCTGCCATGAACCACACTAGTACAAGGAAGTTTTTCTTTGCACTGGGTTGATCTGGAACAGGTATGTTTCCTTATCCTCCAATTGTCCCCTTTTCAGCCTTTTCATGTCCTCAGTACATTTCCTCTCAAACAGTGCAGCCCAAGCTACACCATCTGGATGGGAAAGTGCACATTTTTGAGGTTCCCCTCAGATGAGTACCACTTTCCATCTGTCCGCCCATCAAGGCCGCTGTTTTCCCCGCTGTGCCACCAAAGAGCTATTTTTCAACTGCTAATTGCTGCCATGCTATAGCTTTCACGTTCAGAAAAAGGTTTCAGGCTCTTCTCATTGCATAGATATAAGGGGACTAGCCACGCAACGCAAAACGCTAGCCACTTCTTTTAAGAAGTGACAGCTGGGTAGTCAGAGGAACTAGCAGTCTGCAGCAATGGATTTGTTATGGTCTTGTGCTATAGGGAGATAGCAGCTACCAACTCTTAAAAAGCCCTCTGGTGTCCCAGGTGTGTGTGGGGAGGGATTACAGTGGGAATTGGCAGCTGATGGAGGAAACTGCACACAAAACTCCCATGTGGAGACACTGCATTGCCAGTGCAAATGACTCTGCATTCATGCTGGCGATGACAGGCAGGGGGAATGGAGAATTTCTGCCAGGTAGATGAAGGCTAAAGAAATCACTTCAAGCAGAAGACTTAAACTGAGCTCCCTGTTTGTGGCAACAGCAGGTGAAGTTTTCAGTTCGTCTTGAAGCAGAAGCTCCAAAAGGGGACCGGTCATGGCAGTTCACGGCTGGAAAGCTACATTCAAGCCCCAAACAAGAGCCTCCATACCTCGCCACAAATCATTTTGGCAAAGACTCCGTAAGCAACCTTATCTTCTACTTTAATCGTTAAGCTTGTAAACAGACACTTGATTGCCCCTATACATCTGTCCCAGAGGCAGAGGGAGGGGTAAAACTCTCACGCTGGGCGGCCAGGCAAAGTCTTGGAAATGTTATTACATCAAACACGCAGGGGAAAAACAACAGTTTGAACTGTACTACCTGCTATTTGGAAAATATTGTTACAGAAACTTATTTCACTCTTAAAGAACTTTGATGGAACTATTGAAAGTGAAACAGGCTAAACGTTAAGCCAAAATGGCGCTGAGCACCAGTTTCTTTGTCTGTGTCTTTCTGTGCACAATTATGCAGTGAATGTTGTGTCTGTTAAGGAGTGAGATGGCTCTCGCAGCTCCATTTGAGACGAAGGATTCTAGGACAGATGTAAATATACAACTGTTCTTAGATGACCAATGGGACCGTTTAAAAAGCCAATTGATGGAAAAAATCACAAATGCTGTTATGGAAGCTCTGGGAGAGTATTGGGATTGTTTTGAAGAAGCGATTACAGAGACACAAAATCAGATGACGTCAGTTTCTACATAAGAGGAAAAATGACAGGACCTGTTTCAACACTCGATATCTACAATAAGAGACTTTTTTAGCCACTGCTTTGATGAGTTGATTGGACATAATATGGACAACATAGTAGGCACATAGATGAACAAAACCTATTGAGGCAGACTCAGCACGGTTTCTGTAAGGGAAGATCTTGTCTCACTAACCTGTTAGTGTTCTTTGAGGGGGTGAACAAACATGTGGACAAGGGGGATCCAATAGATATTATTTACCTTGACTTCCAGAAAGCTTTTGATAAAGTTCCTCATCAAAGGCTCCTAAGTAAGCTCAAAAATCATGGGATAGAAGGACAAGTCCTTTTATGGATCAAAAACTGGCTAGTTCATAGAAAACAGAGAGTGAGTGTAGGTGGGCAATTTTCTCAGTGGAGGGTGGTAAGCAGTGGGGTACCGCAGGGATCAGTACTTGGTCCACTGCTTTTTAACTTGTTCATTAA
>NW_015168716.1:292292-295033 GCF_001447785.1 Gekko japonicus
CACACCCACCTTTTGCTTCTTATTCTGTTTACCTTGTTTGTTGTCCAAACCCAGGGCCTTTTTTTGTAGCAGGGACTCCTTTCATGTTAGGCTACACACACCTAATGTAGCTAATCCTAATGAGTTTCTGCCTATTGTGCTAATGAGTTCCTGCTAGGCGTAGCCAACTCAGGAGCCAGCCGGAACTCTGTTCCTGTGCGTTCGTGCCCAAAAATAGCCCTGACTATAACTACTGCCAGTGATGCTCCTTATACTAATGTACTAATTCTGTGATGCTCAGAGAATCATTGGCATGCACAGAATCGATGTGGCTTTCAGGGTTTCTCGGGTGCTTTCAAAAGCAAGCTAAAACCCACAGGGGCTAGTCTGCCGGAGCAGTGGTGAGAATGAGTCCTTAAATTCTTTCCCATTTGTGAAGGGTTTCTTGCTCCATGTTAAGCATAAATTTCCCTTTTTCACTGAGAAGCGAGTGCACTCGCATTCCAGGATTAGAGGGCTGAAAATGTAGCTCTGCTAAGTCATCCCAACTCTGTACATTCTGCATGCAAAGAGGAGAGCAGGACTGTGCGTACTGACCCTGACCCTGGACATACAACCATCTACAATGAGGCCTGTGCACAGAGGTCAATTCGGGGGGGATCGCGGGGGATCGCAGTTCCCCCGGGTGAGGTGCGGGGGATGGGGCACACGACGAAGCCCTGCCCCCCGCTTCCAGCCCTCATTTAGCCAGGAGGAGGCAGGAGAAGAGGGAGGGTAAGTTGCTTCCTCCCCGCCTCTCCCCACCCCTGCCTGCCTGGGGCCAGGGAGGGCCTTGGCGGGGCTTCCTCGCACTCCCGCTGGCCTTGCAGGTCCATCGCCGGGCCCCTGATGTCAGGGGGTGTGGCATATGCTAATGAGTTATGCTAATGAGTTCCCCTAGCTCTTTTTCTACGAAATGACCCCTGTTCAGGCCTACCACACTTCACTCAAGGTCTTCTCAGAGTGTGGCCCCGTTTTCATCAGAAAAGGTTTGCGAACTCTCTCCAGCTGAGGATGACCTTGAACATTTTCTACCAGCGTCTCACCTGCAGGAGTTCACTCGCTGGCTGCTGATGCTTCTCCTCCATCTCCCGGATGAGGCTTTCGAGAGAGGAGAGTCCCTCAGAGAGTCTGACCAGGTGCTCATCCCTTTCTCTTGCTACCGCCTTCTCCACCTCTTCTATCTCAGCCAGCAGACAGTTTTCTTGTACTATCAGCCACTGGTGTAGACTTCTGAAGTCAGCTGCTGTCTCTTGTCTCATTGATTCCATCATTTTCTGGAAGGCAGGAAGGCAGGAAGGCAGGAAGGCAGGCAGGCAGGCAGGAAGGAAGGAAGGAAGGAAGGCCATTGTCAGGGAGAAGGGATCTTAATCCTACCTTCTCTCAGGTTTTCCTACCAAAGCTGCCCCTCTGCACCGTTTTACCATCTGCATTTTTTGTGTATATCATAGAAATCAGGGACATACACACATTTTTTTTGCAAAAAAAGTGAAGTGATAAATGCGTTAAAAGACTCTCCTCTTTAATCTCCAGGAGAAAAGGGAATACGACATGTAGTTGGGCTCTTAGAATGACTTTTGATTAGTATTTTTTGTGACAGACCAGACCACTCTCAATTGGCAGATAACCATTGTGAGGACTGGGACTACCTACCGCCTTCTCCACCTCTTCTATCTCAGCCAGCAGACAGTTTTCTTGTACTATCAGCCACTGGTGTAGACTTCTGAAGTCAGCTGCTGTCTCTTGTCTCATTGATTCCATCATTTTCTGGAAGGCAGGAAGGCAGGAAGGCAGGAAGGCAGGCAGGCAGGCAGGAAGGAAGGAAGGAAGGAAGGCCATTGTCAGGGAGAAGGGATCTTAATCCTACCTTCTCTCAGGTTTTCCTACCAAAGCTGCCCCTCTGCACCGTTTTACCATCTGCATTTTTTGTGTATATCATAGAAATCAGGGACACACACACATTTTTTTTGCAAAAAAAGTGAAGTGATAAATGCGTTAAAAGACTCTCCTCCTTAATCTCCAGGGGAAAAGGAATACCACATGTAGTTGGGCTCTTAGAATGAATTTTGATTAGTATTTTTGGTGACAGACCAGACCACTCTCAATTGACAGATAACCATTGTGAGGACTGGGACTACCTTGCGGTTTTGGACTCTGCCTGCATTTGGTACATTGTTTTCTGAGATATTAGTCCCAGTTCGTGTTGACTTCCAGCAGATGGGGCACTTACCAGCAATTCTTGGCTATCAGCTTCAGCATGTGCTCTATGTACCAGAATTTTCTCCCTTTCAGTCCTCAAAGTCTCCAGGCAGTTGAAGATCTTATCCTTAAGGGGGGGGGAAATTAGAAAACCTCAGTTTTTTTGTTTTTTTGGTTTCACTATATATATGCATTAAAAAACTATAAAATCAGGGAAAAAGAGAAAGAGTTCGTTGAAATTATGCATGTAGCTCCATTCCCTGCCCTGCATGGTCTTCCATATGTGTGAGTTTGGGGGGGTCACTCAGTTCCCTGGAAGCCTCTATATCAGGGGTCCCCAACCTTTGGTTGCCTCTGGGCACCTTTGGAATTCTGACACAGGGAGGTGAGCACAGTCCCAAAATGCCCGATAGAGGAGGTGGAGCCAAGTCCAAAATGGCTGCCACAGGAAGCCAGTTTGGTGTAGTGGTTAAGTGCGCAGACTCTAATCTGGGAGAACCAGGTTTGATTCCCCACTCCTCCAC
>NW_015168716.1:295997-299345 GCF_001447785.1 Gekko japonicus
ATGTCAGGGGGTGTGGCATATGCTAATGAGTTATGCTAATGAGTTCCCCTAGCTCTTTTTCTACGAAATGACCCCTGTTCAGGCCTACCACACTTCACTCAAGGTCTTCTCAGAGTGTGGCCCCGTTTTCATCAGAAAAGGTTTGCGAACTCTCTCCAGCTGAGGATGACCTTGAACATTTTCTACCAGCGTCTCACCTGCAGGAGTTCACTCGCTGGCTGCTGATGCTTCTCCTCCATCTCCCGGATGAGGCTTTCGAGAGAGGAGAGTCCCTCAGAGAGTCTGACCAGGTGCTCATCCCTTTCTCTTGCTACCGCCTTCTCCACCTCTTCTATCTCAGCCAGCAGACAGTTTTCTTGTACTATCAGCCACTGGTGTAGACTTCTGAAGTCAGCTGCTGTCTCTTGTCTCATTGATTCCATCATTTTCTGGAAGGCAGGAAGGCAGGAAGGCAGGAAGGCAGGCAGGCAGGCAGGAAGGAAGGAAGGAAGGAAGGCCATTGTCAGGGAGAAGGGATCTTAATCCTACCTTCTCTCAGGTTTTCCTACCAAAGCTGCCCCTCTGCACCGTTTTACCATCTGCATTTTTTGTGTATATCATAGAAATCAGGGACACACACACATTTTTTTTGCAAAAAAAGTGAAGTGATAAATGCGTTAAAAGACTCTCCTCCTTAATCTCCAGGGGAAAAGGAATACCACATGTAGTTGGGCTCTTAGAATGAATTTTGATTAGTATTTTTGGTGACAGACCAGACCACTCTCAATTGACAGATAACCATTGTGAGGACTGGGACTACCTTGCGGTTTTGGACTCTGCCTGCATTTGGTACATTGTTTTCTGAGATATTAGTCCCAGTTCGTGTTGACTTCCAGCAGTTGGGGCACTTACCAGCAATTCTTGGCTATCAGCTTCAGCATGTGCTCTATGTACCAGAATTTTCTCCCTTTCAGTCCTCAAAGTCTCCAGGCAGTTGAAGATCTTATCCTTAAGGGGGGGGGAAATTAGAAAACCTCAGTTTTTTTGTTTTTTTGGTTTCACTATATATATGCATTAAAAAACTATAAAATCAGGGAAAAAGAGAAAGAGTTCGTTGAAATTATGCATGTAGCTCCATTCCCTGCCCTGCATGGTCTTCCATATGTGTGAGTTTGGGGGGGTCACTCAGTTCCCTGGAAGCCTCTATATCAGGGGTCCCCAACCTTTGGTTGCCTCTGGGCACCTTTGGAATTCTGACACAGGGAGGTGAGCACAGTCCCAAAATGCCCGATAGAGGAGGTGGAGCCAAGTCCAAAATGGCTGCCACAGGAAGCCAGTTTGGTGTAGTGGTTAAGTGCGCAGACTCTAATCTGGGAGAACCAGGTTTGATTCCCCACTCCTCCACTTGCACCTGGGTGGATGACCTTGGGCAAGCCATAGCTCTGATAAGAGCTGTTCTTGAAAAAGAGCAGTTTCTGTCAAGAGCTCTCTCAGCCCCACCTACCTCACAGGGTGTCTGTTGTGGGGAGGGGAAGGGTTTGTAAGCCGCTCTGAGACACCTTTGGGTAGTGAAGAGAGGGGTATAAATCCAATCTCTTCTCTTCTTCTTTTTTTTCACAGTCAAACACATAAAGGAAGCCCAAGGACAGGGGAGAAGAGGAGTAATGTAAGAAAGACACTGGGAAAGAGGTGTGAGAATGAAACATCCACCTCGGTGGCAGCTGCTGTTGAAACGACGTTATTTTCATCTGCATAGTCCATTGGAGCTTCAGTAGCCAATCAGAAGCCTTGCAGGGCAAAAGACCCACCTGGCCCCACCCACCATCTACAAACACTGGTGGGGCACCAATGAATGTGCTGGTGAGCACTGTAGTGCTCACGACCACCATGTTGGGGACCCCTGTTCTATATGTTGACTCTATTTTCCCTCAACTGTGGCTAAGAGCTGCATTGTTATACAAGATACAATTTCTATTAAGAAAAAGGTGCAAGGAGAAAAAGTGAAAGACCTGACTGCAGTAGTGCCATGGCCCCAATATAATTCCATCTCCCCTCATTTTAAAGGAAGCATTGAGCGTTCTAGACATCAATCTCTCATGTAATGTGTAGTTCTCCCTTGAGGTAGAGTGGTTTCCATATCCCTAAGACTCCCAAATCCCATTATAATTTGGCTAATTTCTCTTCTTTTGACTTCACCATTAAATGTGAACTGCATCTACTTCTTGGCAAATTTATTTACTGCACTCAGTATCACACTTCTATGACTGGGCAAACTCTGCTACATTAACCAACTATCCCCAAAATGACTACCCTTAGTCTAGCTGTCACCTTTTCCCTCCCTCCACCCATTTTTTAAAATTCACCCTTTGGCTATTGTTGTCTCCCTCCCCCTTTCCTCCTCTAAAACTTCATGTTGGGCCAAACAAATCTCTGAGTCTTCTTGTTGCTACATCCTGTTGCTTTTTAAAGATTGGAGCAAAGTAAAAGCAGAGTAAATGATAATCTTTATAACTTGAAGTAATAAAATGATCTTGATTAAACAGAGAAAGTGGGTTGGTCTTAATTTTGTTCTCAGGAGGACAAAGGAGGAAAACCCAGAAACAGTCACTTGTACCTCCTTACAGTTGCAGGCATCAGCCCTGGAAAAAGAGCCCCTCTCCTGCCATATGGGGAGGAAAGTGCATCTTACCCAGAGAATGGACAGGTTCCACCAGCCAGGATCCAGATCAGTGGGAGGGCTTCTAATGTCCTGGCCCCACTGGTGGACCTCCTGATGGCACTGGTATTTCTGGCCACTGTGTGATACAGAGTGTTGGACTGGATGGGCCTTTGGCCTGATCCAACATTGGCATCTCTTATGTTCTTATGTTAAGATGAGTCCCTACCTTGTATTCCTGAGCAGCCTCTTCCAGGAGGAGTGTTGTGTGTCCTCGGTGCTCTGGGGAATGCTCACAGACAAAACACACCAGTTTTTCATCCTCTTTGCAGAACAGGTGCAGTTTTTCCTTATGCCGCAAACAAAGATCTTCTTTTCTGGAACTTAGTGGAAGGAGTTTCATTTTTTCAACTAGGTTTGCCAGCTGCCAGTTTCGACGGAAATCCCCTTTCTGGAACTTGACTTTGCAGACAGGACACTCCAAGTCCCCCAGTGTTCCCCATGTCTCACAGTAGTTGGTGATGCAGCCCTGGCAGAAGCTGTGCCCACAGTCCAGGACCACGGGGTCCGTCAGGCACTCCAGGCAGATGGGGCACGTGGCCTCCTGCTCCATCTCTGTGGGTGGTGGAGCTGAGGCCATGAGGGATGTGTTCTCGGTGGCTTGGGTGAGAGGAGAGGCAGCGTGTCAGATCTGTAAGAGGGCAGCACAGCAG
>NW_015168716.1:299839-312271 GCF_001447785.1 Gekko japonicus
CTTCAGCACAGACTGGATGTGCTCCCACCTGGGGAGGCCCATCAACAGCCTGGCCACCGCATTCTGCACGAGCTGCAGCTTCCGGAGTTGCCCCAAGGGCAGCCCCATGTAGAGAGCATTGCAGTAGTCTAGCCTCGAGGTGACCATAGTGTGGATCACTGGAACCAGATCATTGCGTTTGAGGAAGGGGACCAACTGCCTAATCAGCCGAAGATGGTAAAAGGCTGCCTTGGCATTGGCTGCTACCTGGGCCTCCATTGTCAGGAAGGCATCCAGGAGCACTCCCAAACTTCTGACCCCCAGCGCTGGCACCAACGGTGCCCCACTGAAGGCCGGAAGTGGGGCCCCTAACCCCAGACCACTCCGATTTAGGCACAGGACCTCCGTCTTTGTCGGATTCAATTTCAGCCAACTCAACCTAAGCCATCCTACCATGTCCTGCAACGTGTTGTCCCTGCTGTTATTGCGGTTTTGATTATCGCAGCCAGTTCATACACTTTTTCTTAGGTTTTTCCCATTAGGGTTCCGTCCATTCTCGTTCACAGTAAATCATTTTTCCCCAGGTTTTTTTTTAAACTTTTTTTGTCCATGTGCTGGGGTGCTGAATCTACCCAGCAAACCATGTCCTGCAACGTGTTGTCCCTGCTGTTATTGCGGTTTTGATTATCGCAGCCAGTTCATACTCACACTTTTTCTTAGGTTTTTCCCATTAGGGTTCCATCCATTCTCATTCACAGTATATCATTTTCCCCCAGGTTTTTTTTTTTTTAACTTTTTTTTGTCTATGTGCTGGGGTGCTGAATCTACCCAGCAAGTTCGAAGGGGCTGCATTAAAGACCTGTCTCCACCACTCACGCATCACTTCAGGCTTGCACTTGGAGTAGGTGTCGCTACACTGATTGATGCTCTTTTCTTGCTGTAGAGCAGAACCTCTGATTGGCTTCCCCCAGAGTCTGAATTCATTTACCTGACTTGCATTAGGAGAGAGACTCGCTGCACCACACCACAGTAAGGATAATGGCTGATTGCTCCTATTTTACTCTGGCAGATGATAATGCTTGTTTTTGAAAACAGCCTAAGATTGTACATTACGTATCAAAGAAGTGCCCACAGGACGTATTGCCTCTTGTGACAGAAACAGGCATGCATGGGTTGCTACAGAAATTAAAAAACACAGAAATACAAAACGCAAGGGTAGAACATTAAAAAAAAATTCACAAATTTCACAAGTTACCAGTAGACATCAGTCTATTGCAACATAATTACAATAAATCGATTAATAAAGTAGAATTGGTGGTCACAATTCAACAACACAAGTTGTATAGGGGAACATAAGAAGAACCTGCTGGATCAGACCGGTGATCCATCTCGTCTTGCATTACCGTTTCACATGACTGCCAATCAGTTGCCCTGGAGGGCAAACAGGATATAGAGGCTGGAGGTTTCTGAGCAGTTCTTGTAAGGGCATTTATTTAAGGAATTCATTTCTGCAAGAGGTGCTGCTGATGCCGAGCAGCTTAGGGCTAAATCACACAAAACCGTTTTTCGGAGAACCTGGTCTGGATTCTCCCAGCCCTTCTTTCAGACCAACAGCCATATGTCATGTGACTGCAGGAGATAGCTGGACCTGCTTCTTCCCCCTTGCCGTGGTCCCAATCCAAATTAGGTTCTTGCATGCTTGAGAAATGAGCCCCCTTGGAAATGATGAATGGAACAGGTAGGTGGCGAATCGTCTGCTTGCTATGCAACACTTGAAGCTAGACAAAGCAGCTGTAGTGAATGAGACACTGCTTTGGATATTCCAGTCGTCACAAGTCCCCTGTTCATAACTCCTCCTGGGCTGTACTTCACCCACTTTCACTGATTCCTCTCTCGCCCTGTGCCTCAGTTGCCAACTCCCCTTCCCCTGACCTCGTTTGCCTTTTATATGTCCTTCAACCCTCGAGGCACCATTTCTTAGCTGAAGGTTTCCTTCTTTCCTCCTCCCCCCCCCCCGGCAAAATCCAGGGCATTCACTGTTGGAGGACTCCAAGCACAGTACACTGTAAGCAGCGGTTGAATCTCCTTGTTCTCTACCAACCCACCCGGATGTGTACTCTGCCATTATGCAAGAATTACCTGCTGTTTGTCTCACACCAAAATCATTGGATGGGCACAACGGTTTCCCCCCTTGCTTATGATCTCTCTCACTCTTCATCCGTTCCTGGAGAGTCAACGAAAAGCAGATCTGAGGTCCCCTTGGCAGCTGGCACCCCACACTCCTCTGGTGGGTGTTGCCCTTCGCCTCTCCAGGAAGCAAGTGTTGGAAAATACACTTTGATTTCTCATACTGCAATAAATACATCAGCAGACAAACAAAGCAGAAATACTAGGACAGGTGATCAATTTATGACTCCAAAGTCCATTTGAATTCTATAGTCCAAATAATTCTCGCATTTTGTCTCCTTCTGCCTGCCCATTTTCTTCTTATGAACGTGTAGGATGTGTGCATCAGTGAAAATACAGATCAGACATTTTAGGAAGAAGGCTGCATCCCATGAACATTGCTGACATGATGCATCTGTTAATTTAAGGTGCCAGAAAGCTCCTTATTGGTGTAACAGCAACAGACTAAGATGGTGAGATTGTCACCCCATGCAGAGGGAGACCCTTGTAGAGTTGTTGCTTACACAGATACTTGCAGCCCCTCCCACCTTAAAGGACTGTGGTTTCCTTTGGGCTTTGAGAGTTTTCCGCTAGTGAGATAAAGGACTGTAAACCAAGCATACGTAGAAATGTAGAGCTTGGAGGGATCCTAAGGGTCATCTAGTCCAACCCCCTGCACAATGTTACCCCCCACTCCCCCAGTGACCTCTTCTCTATGCCCAGAGGAAGGCAAAAACCTCCAGGATCCCTGAGCCCATCTGACCACCCGGAGAATTCCTTCCTGATGTCAGAGTGGTGATTGTCATTACCCCAGACATATAAAAATAGGGCACAAGAGCAGATCACTGGCTCATCCCTTCCTGCCCTCCCTCTCCCAATCTCCCTACATTTATAATGAGTCATAGAATCAGCCTTACTGTCAGATCAAATGCAAACAAATGCAAAGAACAAAAACAAAAAGCCATTTGTTCTATGACTAATGAAATGCAAAAAAAAGAATATGTCCTGTTCTGTGTCTAGCAAGGCAGGCAGCAAAGCTCAAGGGATGCAGGCAAGAAAGCAAGAAATAACATACACATGCACATATGAAGATGCCTTTTTACTGAATCAGACCATTGGTCCATCAAGATCTGTACTGTCTACTCAGACTTGCTGCAGCTCTCCAGGGTCCCAGGTTGTGGGCTTTCTTTCTCACATAACCTGCTATTTGCTCATTTTACCTAAAGATGCCAAGAATTGAACCCAGAACCTTCTGCATGCAAAGCAAATGCTCTACCACTGAGCCAAATCTCTCTCCCTTATAGTAGGGTTCAGTGGACAAGGCAGGTGCTGGAGGCTAGGAATCACCACAGTAGTCACGCAGGGCCCAGAGAGCTGGAATTTACTTAGTGATAAGTTGTCGCTGGGAGATATGGGCTAAGATCATGATACGAAGGAGAGTGACTCTTGGAATTCTATGAAGACAACCATTTATTCATTGTGAGCATGTTTCAGGCAATACACCAGACAACTGTATACTTGGACATCATTGGATGGCAAATACAGAAATAGATCACATAATTGGAAGCAGAAGACAGAGCTCTGTTCAGACAAGACCAGGAGCTGATTGTGGTACAGGCCATCAATGATTAATACTGAGAATTAGAATAAAGCTGAAGTAAAACAGTGAAACATTCACAGTGCCAAAATACAAACAACATTTCTGAAGAGTTTAAGGACTATGTAAAGAACAGATTTGTATTACAAACTTCAAGAGAAAGTGAACTTCCTTGAGCCCATCATGGGATAGGGTGGGATAAAAGGGCAATAAGTAAATAAAGAAACTGGGGAAACTATGGGTTGAAATCAGAGATACTACCAATGAAGAATGCTCAAAGACTATTCTTGTAGCTGAAAGAAACGAAAAGCCTTGATGGATAACTGCTGAAGCTCTTAAAATTCCTAAAGGTAGATGAGAAGTAAATGTTATTTAAAATCTATATGCGCCCTCTGGTAGAGATTGTCAGAAAGGTTGGAGTGGGGTGCCATCACTACGCAGATGACACGCGTCCCTACTTCCTATTCAAAGAGCGACCAGTAGCTGGCATTCCGATCTTGGCCTCCTGCCTGGATACAGTGGTAGAATGGCTAGGTGAGAGATGGTTGAAGCTAAACCCATCTATGATAGAGATTATGTGGCTGGGGAAAACTGGACCACTGGGATGGGCACTTCTACCAGCCCTTGATATGGTCCAATTTTCTATGGTTGACTTTGTCAGGAATTTGGGAGTATGGCTCAAATCCTCTCTCTCCTTTTGTCCTCAGTGACAAAGACTGCATTTTACTATTTACGTTGGGCCCGTCAACTGGCTCCCTATCTGTCTCAGGAGGATCTTTCGACAGTAATTTATGCAATGGTCACCTCGAAACTGGACTGCTGTAATCTGCTCAATGCAGGGCTACCTTTGAAGATGTTTCGAAAATGGCAAGTAGTTCAGAATACAGCTGCCAGATTGCTGACAGGAGTGTTCTGGTCAGGACATATAATACCTATCCTGTGGCAGCTGCACTGGCTCCCAATTAGTTTCCAGTGCCAATTCAAAGATGTTGGTACTTACCTTTAAACCCCTAAAAGGCCTGGGACCCAAATGGTTTTGGGACCACCTCTCCTGGCATGATCTTCCCCGTCTTCTCCAGTCTTCATCCCAGCATTTATTGAAGGTACCTGGTCCACAAACTGTCTGCCTTGTGTTAAGAAGGGTGAGGGCCTTCTCAGCAGTTGCCCTCATGCTGTGGAACCAGCTACCCGAAGAGGTGTGTGGCTTGCAGGACCTCTCTAGGTTCTGCAGGCCATGCAAGGCTACTCTTTTTTGGGTGGCCTTTGGGTGACTGTGATCCACCCCAGGCAGCTGCTATGCTCCAGCTATGTCTTCACCATCCATGCATCCTACCATGCTTGATAGTGGATAGATTTTAATGGGGATAGTATTTATAGTATTTATAGTATCTTTTGTATTGTTTTTATTGGGTATTCTTGTTCTGGGAAGAGGAAGTGGGGGGAAATCTGATAAATACTAGCACTACTGCTAATAAGTAAAACTTGACAGAAATAGATTCTGAAATCAAAATGCAGCATTCCAGTGACTCACATGCAGAGACAAAGAGAACTATTATAATCAACAGTGTAAAGAAGTAGAAGAGAATCATGAAAAAAAGAATAAGAGATCTGTTCCAGAAGATCCATGAAATCAGAGGGAAATTTAAAGGTTAGGCATGCTGAAAGTTCAACTCAGAAATATGTTAACTGAATAGGACAAAATAAAGAAAATATGGGAACAATATGCTGAACAACTATAAAAAGGTAAAGGTTCCCTTGCTCGAAAGCCAGTCGAATCGAACTCTAGGGTTGCGGTGCTCATCTCCGTTTCAAAGCCGAAGAGCCAGCGCTGTCCGAAGACGTTTCCGTGGTCATGTGGCCGGCATGACTAAACACCAAGGTGCACGGAATGCTGTTACCTTCCCACCGAAGTGGTACCTATTTATCTACTTGCAATTTCTTGCTTTCGAACTGCTAGGTTGGCAGGAACTGGAACTAGAGACAGGAGCTCACCCCATCTTGCGGCACCCGGGTCTCGAACTGCTGAACTACTGACCTTCCACAGCCTGCAGTTCAGCTAACCTTAACCACTTGAGCCACCGCAGCTCCTTGAACAACTATACAGACAAGATAAAAGGATGACAGATCCTTCCAAGAAGAATCTTTTGAAGAAGAACCTACAGTTTTAAAAAGTGAAGTGTAAGCTGTACTGAGAGCATTTGGGAGACACAAATCACCATGTGTAGATGGAATATCCACAGAGCTCTTTCAAGCCACAGCCCATCAACATCTAAACAAAATTATGCCAACTAATATGGAAAACAAAACAACGGCCCACAAACTGAAAATGTTCAATCTGCATTCCAATTTCTAAAAAAGAGATAAAGGACTGCAGCAACTATCAGATCATTACATTAATTTCTCCTGCCAGTAAAGTGATGTTCAGTGTCTTAAAACAAAGATTGGTACCGTACATGGACTAAGAAATGCTGAATGTTCAAGATGGATTTAAAAAGGGAACATTCAGAAAGGGAAGAGGCACAAGAGATCATATTGCAAATCTACATTTGTTACTGGAGCATACGAGGGAATTTCAAAAGAAAATCACCTTGTGTTTCATAGATTTCAGCAAACTTTTTGACTCTGTGGATCATGTAAAGCTACGTTTGGTGTTAAAAGAAATGGCTGTGCTACAACATCTCATTGTTTTGACGCACTACCTATGCTCTGGACAAGGGGCTATTGTTAGGACGATATGGAGAAACAGAATGGTTTTCAACTCGCAAAGGTGTCAGACAAGCATAGTTCCCTCTAAGCTGAGTTAGTGTGAGCCAGCTCACAGATTTTTAGCCTCTGGCTCACACATTTTTGTCTTAGCTCAGGAAGGAGGGCTCCAAAGCAAACTGATTTATGCAGCAGCCAAATCGCTCGCTCACAACTTTAATGCCAGTAGCTCACAAAGTAGAATTTTTGCTCACAAGACTCCACAGCTTAGAGGGAACATTGCAGACAAGGATGTATTTTATCTCCCTGTCTCTTCAATCTCTATGCAGAACATATCATGAGAAAAGCTGGGTTAGATTTAGATTAAAATGGAATGAAAATTGGTGGAAGGAATGTTAAGAATTTGAGAGAAGTCCAAACCTCCATGACATATAAATGCCTTACGCAACCTCTAACTATAGTCGTATGGGTGTTCATCAAGCCCCTGAACCACAGTGGAAACTTTTCACCCATTCCAAGTCTTACCTCCAGCCTTCACAAGACCTTCCAAAATTGCCTGTCTCATCGCCTTCAACACGCGCAGTCCCACATCAGTATTGTAATCTCACTTGGGATCTGTAGCCAGCACTGCATTAATGTCTACATCTGGATTGTCTGCTTAAAACTTGTCAGCATGCTGTAACACTTGAACTTTCGCATCATTAGTTAAAAGAACTTCCAACAATTGAATGCAATCACTATACTCCGGGTCATGAGAAGCAAAAATAACCCCGAATCTTCGGCCCAAAATTTCTGGATCATCTTGGAGTTTAGGGGTACCCGTTTGCCAGCTCCTGAGGTCAGATGTGTTGAAAGGCATGTGAGAAAAGGTGGTCAAGACAATATTGTTTTTGCCAGAGATGAGACAGACTCTCAAGGGGGCCATGATTTGTGCCTCTCTGGATGAGTCCCAGGATTGGATTTCTATAGGTGATCTACAAGGGCGCATTTGGAAATGTGAATCTTGGACCCTGAAGGTCCTAGTTGTTCAAGAGGAAGACTAGGATGTAACTGTGGAGCCTGCAGAACCAGCTATGAATTTCTGTCAGAAACTGAGTCGCAAGTTTGCGGCCTGAATAGCTTTGAGATCAGCATCCTACTGCTAAATGCATTATATTGTTCCTGGTTCTGTGATAGCACTATATGAGCATGAAAGCTTTCGTGCCACTGTATAGAATATTTCCTGAGGAAGATCCAGTTTTTGAAACTTTGTTATAAAATCTGGAGATGTTGTACATAGTTGATTTGTTCTTATACAAGGATTTTCTTATGATTTGATGGAATTTGTTCATTGTTGTTATGTAGTGTTTATTGGTAGCAATATATAGAAGAAATTTTTTTGTAAGTCTTGTTGACTACCTTGATTTGTGGGTCAGACTCTCATGACTGTTTTCTTAGTCTTTGTTTCTTTAGCCTGGATATTAAGAGCAATTTTAAATAGTTACAAAAAGACTGTACTGTTAGATCCTTTGTTGATGTGTTTAAGTGCCTATTTTTTATGTTTCTCCACACGCTGTCAACAAACTATGTATTTTTATGAGCCTTTTTTGATATTGGTGGTATTGTGCTTTGAGAAGACATTAAATAAAATCTATATTTTTAAAAAGTGGAGGAAAGAAAGGGGGGCAGTTGGGTTTGTTTGTTTTTTAATCACACCCGAAGGGATATTTTTTACTGCATTTTCTATAAACTACAAAAATTTCTCCTGCCAGTAAAGTGATGTTCAATGTCTTAAAACAAAGATTGTTACCGTACATGGACTAAGAAACGCTAAATGTTCAAGATGGATTTATTTATAAACTACGGTGAAAGGGAAAAAACCCCCCACTAAAAACCCAAGAGAGAAAACCACTAAAAACCCAAGAGGGCAGTTGGGTTTTTTTAAAGGGTAGTTACTCTATTTTAAAATGTGTACATTTTTGTCCTCTAATTCAGGCATAATACGCCATTCTTTTGTATTTTAACTTTTCATATTATTTTTGTGGATATTGTTATGTTTTTGTTATTTGTTATTATATTTTTGTTATATTATTTTTGGGTTTGGGGAATAAAAGGATTTATCAGCATCTTTGAGATGTTCCCTCCCATCCTCTTGCAACTGTTACAGTGTAAATGAACACAATATTCAGGAGACACAGAACAGTCCTGAACATGGGCAATGACAGGGAAGGGACAGCATTCAGACATCACTCCTTGGGGTGAGGGTTTGGGAGCGGCTAATAGGTTAGGGAGTCCCCATTTTCATCTATGAAATGCTAGAGAATTGCCAAACAGGAGTCCCCATCATGGTGCCTCTGGGCACCATGGCACCTGCCTACCCCTTTCCTAGCCCCCACCAAGTGTTTTTAGGAAGTGGGTGGGGCCAGATGGGGCTTTTGCCCAGCAAAGCTTCCGATTGGCTACCAGAAACTCAATTAGCTGTGCAATTTCTTTAAATTTTGCTTTGGTAGCAGCTGCTGCCACAGAACAAGGATCTTAAACTGTCATTGAAGGTAAGCTGCAGCATCCATTTTGTTACTGGCTCCACCTCCTGCAGCAGCCATTTTGTGGCAGCCATTTTGTAGCTGCACCCACCACACTCTGTCAGAATTCCAAAGGCACCTGAAGACACCAAGAAATGGGGGACCCCTGTTCGAGAGTCCTGCATTCTCTCTTGAGGAGTCTGGAAGACCATACTTCGCATGCTCGCTTGGCCCTTCCCTGTATCATGAAGACATCAACCTACCTCTGCAAGGTGCTTCTGATACCCTAGACAAGGCATGTTGAACTCATTTGTTATGAGGGCTGAATCAGACATAAATGGGACTTTGGTGGGCCGGGCTGTAAAATAGAGGTGCCAACCTCCAGATGAGAACAACCGTGATATGATAACGAAGTCATGTTTAGGGAAAAATATATCCTCTTTAATTATCCAGTGAGTGTAACAAACCATTAGCTGTTTCCTTTGAAATAAATTGGTCTCAAGTCTTTCTCTGCTGGTACAGCATTCGATAGACCATTTCGCTCAAGGTTTCATCAAATGAGGCCTTACACTTTTCATATTTTTTTCTGCAACTTTTTCCTGCTCTTTCTTCCTTTCTAACTTACATTGTTTTATTATGTAAAAAGCAGCTACGTGCTGCCCTCTAAAGAGCACTTTCTAAACTGCTTTAGGTTGCTTTTGGCAGCAGCTGCCACCACAGCACAAAGATCTTCACTGTATGACCAAAGGTAAGCGGGGGAAACCATGTGGTAATTGGCTTTACCTCTTGCAGCAGCCATTTTTATGACAGTCATTTTGTGGCTGCTCCCACCACGCTTCGTCAGAATTCCACAGGTGCCCACAGACTCAAAAAGGTTCAGGACCCCTGATCTATATTCCATAAACCTGGCAGGAGAACAGCCCTAAGTGGTTGTCATCCTATGTGAAATCCAGGCACCACCTTTTTGATCATTTAACACCAAAGAAATTACTTGGGAGAGCACATCAGTTCCTCACTGACTGCTGATTCATGCTATGGAACGAACGCGTTGGTAGCCTTGTTGGTCCAGATCAAAAACCACATAATACTGTATTAAGATTAACCCCAAATAATAGTATGCAAGATCTCAGGTCCCCCCCGTCTTCATCAGGCTATATGTTTTAAACACAAAAAAGGGAAGGAAGGGGGAAATAAAGATGTGTCAGGCCCTGATCGTAAGGCCTATTGTTTTTACGCTAATACAATAATAATGCAACGCAATACAATAACAACAACAACAATACAAAATGCCTAAACTGTCCTTGAAATAACTGAGGAGAGTCTTTTAAGACAATGGCTTGAAACGTCTTTTATTCTATCATCCCCCCCACTTTTTTTGTAACATTCAGTTTATCCTTGGCAGGCAAGAGAGTGAACTAAAAATTGACAAGACCATTTCCATGTGGGAGCTAAGCAAGCCAGTGAGAATTTGGAAGAGCACGTACTTTGAGGAGCACTGAAGGTACAGTAAGCCCAGACATTGGGGACAAGGTCCAAGTCTTTAGATGTTTCAGATGGAGCCTTTTAATACAAAAGACGTGGTATTTTCTCCTTAAGAAATGGGTGGACAAGAAGGAACTTTGGGAGATGAAGGGGGGAAAACAGAATCCATTTAAAGTTATATCCGTTGTGATGACTGAGAACCCGGAGAGGCCTTTTGCAGAGCCATAAAAGGAGATCTCCGGCAGTTGCTTTAAGATTAGTGACTTCCTTAAAGAGGGAGTCTGAGGTGGCCTTTTTCACGCACCCGAAAGAAGGGCTGGAGGGTCTCTCCAGAGAAGGAGGCACCTGAGAATGTGTAGAGGAGGGCTGTTGTGTCAGCGTTGAAGAAGGCCACCTGCCCCCCATCACAGTTCAGAGCCACTCTGATCCTTCTGAGCTCCCCATTCAAGGCAAGACGAAGTCTCTCAGGGTGAAGGAATGCCACATAACCATCAGCCACCTTCCCCACAGCCCAGATCCCTCCCTCAGGACCAAAGTTCATCTCACCCTTCCTCCTCACAGACTTTCTGGCAATCCCCACAGCCCATTCTTCCTCACGGCCCACAATGATTTCCCAGAAATATCTGCCTGTAGTGAACCCCTCACATCCCAGCACAGAAACAAAGACATTGAATCTCTCAGGATTGTTGGGCAGATCTTGAGGTTTCTCTGTCACTCTTATGCTTTTCCGATCCGCAGACAAGGTGAGTACGGGATGGGCTGTGTTCAGATCAAAAGTCACGTTTGCTGTTGGGAAGAAATCAGGAGACGAGAGAAGCCGAATCAGTTGGGAGGCTGGCAGTCACATCATACTCATCTGACCCCATTATTAGTGTCCCACCTACCCTCTTCATCTGTTGTATTCCCCTTTCCATCCTCTTTTTAGTTTTAACTCTTTCCGGGATTCATAAGCTCTCCCAGGAGTGACATTTTCTCTCAAATCAAAAGGACTTTCATGAGCTACATTTCAGGACAGGGATGATCCATTGCTTCTTCCAAACCTTTTCTGTATTCGATGATGGAGCAGGCCTGAAGTTTTGGGGGGGGGGGGGAAATTTGTGGGGGGGGGGGGGATCACAGCATGATACTGAAGGACAGAAGGAAATATCTTCCTCAAAAGCACAAGCCAATCTGTTATTCGAGAAATATACTCCCAGAAAGGAATACATACACCAAGCTCTGCTGCTTGAAGAAGAAGAAGAGGAAGAAGAAGAGATTGGATTTATATCCTGCCCTTCACTACCCAAAGGTGTCTCAGAGTGGCTTACAAACTCCTTTCCCTTCCCCTCCCCACAACAGACACCCTGTGAAGTAGGTGGGGCTGAGAGAGCTCTTGACAGAAACTGCTCTTTTTCAAGGACAGCTGTGCCAGAACTATGGCTTGCCCAAGGTCATCCAACCAGGTGCAAGTGGAGGAGTGGGGAATCAAACCCGGTTCTCCTAGATTAGAGTCCGCGCACTTAACCACTACACCAAACTGAGAAAAGGAAGAACAAAAGATAACACATGTTTCCTTGAAACCCCTTGTGTGACCTGGCCAACTGTGACTTCTATTGAGGGTATCTTAGGAGCAAAGTAGAAGTAACAGGTTTGTGTTTTTTTGATGTTTTGTTCCTGGGGAGAAGCAGCCTAGAAGCAAATAATTCATAAAACTGATAAAAATGGTTTCATGCTGCAAAACATCTGGTTTACAGCAACTCACACAAGACTAATGCTAATACCTGTTTTGTTTTTATTGTTGGTAATTAATGAGGAAAAGCTGCTGCTTTACAAGCAGGAACATTTTCTGGACCAGGGTTGCCATCATGGAGCTATCATACTTGACGCTGAACTGAACATACATCTATCATACAGACGCTGAACTGCAGGCTGTGGAAGGTCAGTAGTTCAGCAGTTCGAGACCCGGGTGCCGCAAGACGGAGTGAGCTCCCGTCTCTAGTTCCAGCTCCTGCCAACCTAGCAGTT
>NW_015168716.1:312774-313262 GCF_001447785.1 Gekko japonicus
CCGGACTAGGACCTGGGAGAGCCAAGTTCACATGCCCATTCTGCCACGAGTGCTTGCTGTATGACCTTTGGCCGATCACTCTTTCTCAGCCTGAACTACCATACAGGGCTATTGTTATGAGAGTAACATGGAGAAGGGGGCACAGGCCTGAGATGACAAAGAGAAGATTGCAGGATGTACTTCTACCTACAAGCTTCTATTTCATGAAGGACTGGAAGACAGACCCAGGGCACGGTGGACTCCTGCCTTCACGTATTGCTGTCCCAGGATTTCAACTAATTTTCTACCCAGTTTCTCCCCCCACGCACAATTTATAGCACACATTAAAAAGGTAAAGAAACACGGAAGGAAGATATAGAAGTCAACTGAGGGAAGGACCATACGGTCACAGACCGATCCACGGCCTGGCCTGTGCCTCCTCACATACGGAAAATTCTCATGCTTCCATTTCTCAAGAAAGGATTGTGTAGAAAGGTCCTCAGTGCTGA
>NW_015168716.1:314659-316048 GCF_001447785.1 Gekko japonicus
GTTTTTTTGTAGGGGGGGGGGGGGGGAAATCTTCCATCACTCTCATTTGCTTACAATATAAAACCAGAAGGGCTATTTCCTTCCATACTGTTGTGCTCACCAGTTAAGATTCTGATCCCCAGATGTGAGGGGATGGTAAACAGAAACAGGGCTCTCTCAGCACTACTGAATGAGTTACCTTCATAGGTTCCCAAATTTATTTGGCTTACCGCCCCCTTTTCAGGAAAAAAAAGTGTCCTCCCCCAGACATCTACCTTCAAGAAGTGGACAAAAAGATGCAGTTTGTGGATCTGCACCTGGATCGTTCCAGCACCCCTGAAGGGGCGGTATTGCCCACTTTAGGAACCAGTGCAAATTTACTTATGTTGTAAGCAACACATGGATTTTTTTAAATGAATAATTTTATGGCATACATGCTTTCCAGTACCCTGCAAGGAGTAACAGACTCCATGCAATATCCTGTGTAATCTCTCCCTTATATATAATTGAATAAGACGCAGAGTCACGCAGCGGAGAGAAAATGCGCACCAACAGTGTTTTGACGGCTGAACTGTCCGTCAAAGGCTTCCCCAGCTTCCACTGGCCATGTCGCCTAAGTCCCACCTCAGACGCAGTGTTTGGAAGCTTGCGCTGTCCGTCAGAAGCTTCCCCAGCTTCCATTGGCCGTGTTGCCCAGCTGGGAGGCGAGCGCTGTGTCTGAGGGCGCGCTGGCAATGCACCCCACACTGCGGCCCAATTTCCCTTCCCCACCCCACCCCACCTCGCCAACCTGCCCGGAAACCCGGACAGACAGAGGAGGCTTTCTTACGCCCCACCCACCCGTGCCGCTTCTCTTGCCCACCTGGGAAGCTGGATGGATGGGAGGATCTTCTGCGGCCCCTCCTGCCTCCCCCCTTCTCCCTTCCTTCTTTTCTCTCTCTTTCCCCCCCTCTCTATCCCTCCCCCACTCATCCCCCTCGCCAACCCGCCCGGGCAGCCGGACAGATGGAGGAAGCTTTCTTAGCCCCCCCCCTCTGCCCCACCTGGGAAGCCGGATGGACGGGAGGATCTTTTGCAGCCCCCCTCCCCCCTTCTTCCTTCCCTCCTTTATCTCTCCCCCCCCCACTTTCTCTCACTCTGTTTCATTCTCCTTCCTTCCTCTCTCGCTCTCTTCCTTTCTTTCCCCAGCTCTCTTTCCTCACCCACCCACTCTACCTGTCTAGGGGCCCGTTGTCTCCACCCACAACGAGCTTTGCTCCCTAGTAGTATATAAAGGGCTTAATAGGAGACACAACCCATTGAGAGTAAAGCAGTTTAAAATCCCTGTTGCCCTGAAAGGGAAACAACATATGCTCTCATGACTGAAATCACTAGGAGAGTTACCATGGAATCCTAACCATATTTATTCAG
>NW_015168716.1:316737-340201 GCF_001447785.1 Gekko japonicus
AGTCAGTGTTTTCTGATGGGCAACTGTCAGAAAAGTACTTCTACATGGAGGAGATTGGATTAATACCCGTCCTTCACTACCCGAAGGAGTTTCACAGCCGCTTACAATCCCTTTCCCTTCCCACAACAGACACCCTATGAGGTAGGTAAGAGGGACTCCATTGTCTTAAATATATTAAAACAGCTCTGAGGGAGAATTTAGATTCTCAGTCAGGAAAACTACGGAACAGCCTTATACAGACAAAGGATACTGGAGAAGGATTTGGCAGAAGGTCTGGGTAGTTAGAGACAACTCCCATACGAGCCAAATAGCAAAAGGAGTTATTGCTTCTTAGGGACAAGGAGAACAACTTCCTGCCAGTGAAAGGGGTTGAGAAGAGAACCCTGGTCTGTGATAAAGGGGAGTGGCTTAGACACCTCAGGAGTTGGTGAAAAGCTGTAATATCTAAAGGAAAACCTAGAATTCTGAAGGAAGAAATCAAGCAACTTTAAGCAAATGCTGTCCTCAAGAAGAAACATTAATAAGGTTAGTGCTGAAATATACTAAACAAAGTATCTCTCAAAGAATTAGAAAACCTTGAAACAAAACTACAAAAACACTCTCTTGAGTGTTCTAAGAATTCAATTCTGTATATATATTAGAAAGTTTTTACCTCAGCAATGTCAAAACCTTGACTACCCCTATTATATATATTCTCTGCCTGTTCAATAAAATATTATTTCTGTTTTGAAAGTTACTTTGCCTCAAGTGCCATTTCATAATAAGAGTTTATAAAACAGGACAGCTCCTATCTTTCCCTCAAGTTCCTGTACTGGTCTAAAGCCTAAACCAATATATAAACAAAGGGTTGGTCAGTTTCAAGTTTATATCAATAGAGACGATATACACGCTACCGTAAAGCAACTCAGACACTGAGGGGAACGGAAGTTTTGGTAGGAAAAAATCTGCCAGACAGTTGGGGAGATGTGGGGGTCCACCATAATGGCATTCTTAATCTGTCCTAAATCCCATCCTGGACTGTCCTGCCACCTCATAGGAGGGAAGCAGGAGCTCCTTTGCATATTAGGCCACACACCCCTAGTGTAGCCAATCCTCCAAGTGCTTACAGTAGCACCAGTAAGAAGAGCCCTGTAAGCTCTTGGAGGATTGGCTACAGTAGGGGTGTGTGGCCTAATATGCAAAGGAGCTCCTGCTACCAGTAGAGCCCTGGGAGGGATAAAGTGGAGGCAGAAACGACAGAAGATGGGGAAACAGGGGAGGGTGCCAGCCACGATGGAAAACCATTGCTGTCCTCAACCGAGGCCCTCAGCCGAGAACATCTCTACCTTACAGGCCCTGCAGAATTGCATTAGGTCCCGCAGGGCCCTGGCGTTATTTGGCAGAGGGTTACACCAGTTCGGAGCCAGGACCAAGAAGGCCCTGGCTCTGGTTGAGGATAGCCAGATATCTTTGGGGCAAGGGATCACCAGTAAATTGTTCTTGGCAGAGTGTACCAGAGGAGGTGGCCCCAAAGATACACATTAGTGCTCCCATGCTCTCCACTGTCAGGTCTCAGTACTTGGCCCTCAGCATCTGGTTTGGGCCCCATGCGCAGTGACTCAGGCTGGCAGGTTGAAATCAGGACAATGCTGAAGGTTCTATGTGTGCCTGCATAGGCAAGCTGTTGCACATGTAAATGGGAGGCGATAATCTGACAGCAGCTGCTCAACCACACTTTATATTTCGCCGCACAAAGGGAGTGTCCATTTTCCCCCCTGGGCTGTAAATACCCCATCACTTCACAGCTATATACATGCTAATCAAAACCAAACTCCCAGAATTTTCACATCCTCTCTAGACCCTGTCCAGTTCCATGAAAGGAGACGAGTGGGGTCTACTTACCTCTGCAAAGTGGTTCTGACATCCTGGAGGGAAAAGAGAGAAAGAGGAGGGAGCTCAGTGCTTTCTATAGGACACACTATGGAGACCCCGCCCTGACCTGGATAGCCCAGGCTAGCCTGATCTCGTCAGCTCCGGGAAGCTAAGCAAGGCCGGCCCTGGTAGTCTTTGGATGGGAGACCAACAAGGAAGTCCAGGGTCACTATGCAGAGGCGGGTAATGGCAAACCACCTCTGAACGTCCCTTGCCTTGAAAATCCTGTGGGGTCACCATAACACAGCTGCAACTTGACGGCCAAACCCCCCCCAAAACAAAAATGAAGATCCCAGCACACAGATTCACAGCCACTGAGTGAGTGGAGGGTTTTGCCTCTAGTGACATGAGCCAGGATATGGTGATGGGACTGGATAACTGAGTTGCAAAAAGGGACAACTCTAGTAGAGGCATCGGGGCCCTCTAGCCCTGTTGAGACACTGCTCTTCTGCAACCTGCTAGAAGAGATTTTATCACTGTGGCCCCACATAGCACATAGTGTACCCCCCACCATTGTCCTCCAATACTCATCCTTGTGGCACCGGCAAAAACATGGACAATGTAATACTGCACTAGCAGAGATACTCTAGCCTTGAATGGCAAGCAATGCAAAAGCTGGGGCACCACCAGCTGCCCCCCAGACACCCCTCTTGCTCAGTAGTCCACAATCACCACATACAAGTTTCTTTAAAATAATTAGAGGGACAACACAGACAACACTGGAATGCAATATTTAGGAACAGCATGGTCTTGATTCTCTAAATGAGCAAGTTACATCGACTCAGGGCCTTCTGGGCTAGTTTAGCAGTTTTTCACAAGGGAACTTTGTCCCTCGTCCAGACAAACCAGGCAGTTTACAGGCTTTGCCTGATCTGCTTCTTACTTAAGTTCTTCACACATCGACACAGATGAAAGTGCCTTATACTAAAACAGACCATTGGTCCATCTAGGTCAGTATTGTCTACTCAGACTGGCAGTGGCTCTCCGGGGTCTCAGGTCTCATATCCCTTCCTGCCTGGTCTTTTAACTGGAGGTGCTGGAGATTGAACCTGGGACCTTCGATGTGCCAAGCACTGAGCCACAGCCCTTCCTTTTCATTTCTCCAGCAGTGTTCCCTCTAAGCTGAGTTAGTGTGAGCTAGCTCACAGTTTTTTTAGCCTCTGGCTCACACATTTTTGTCTTAGCTCAGGAAGGATGACTTTAGAGCAAATTAATTTATGCAGTACCCAAATCACTTGCTCACAACTTTAATGCCAGTAGCTCATAAAGTAGAATTTTTGCTCACAAGACTCCACAGCTTAGAGGGAACATTGTTCTCCAGATAGCTTCTCACTTTGCAAGATGCAGCCAGTAAGCGTGACTGGAAAAGGAAAGGACATTTCTGCATGCGACCGACCAGGAGAGCAACACAATCTGGACTCCTCCATTTCTCCTTGACGATGAAGTAGGCACAGAAACGAGTGGAGACAGAGGGGAACTTGGCCTGTTTCTGCCACACTCTTACCTGCAGGAGTTCACTGGGCGGCTGCTGAATCTTCTCCTTCACCTCCTGGATGAGGCTTTCGAGAGAGGAGAGTTCTCGGGAGAGTCTGGCCAGGTGCTCATCCCTTTCTCTCGCAATCTCTTTCTCCATCTCCTCCACATGGGCCAGCAGATGTTTCTCTTGTATTTCCAAAAACTGGCGTAGCTGCCTGAACTCAGACACTGTCCTTTGCTTGTCTCCTTTTGTTTGCTTCTGCGACAAGCAGATGGAAAGCATGACTGGTATCAAATGCAAAGAGCAATCCTAAGAGGTCTACTCAGATGTAACTCCCATTTTATTCAATGGGAATTACTCCCAGGGAAGTGTTCCTAAGGTTGCCCTGACAGCCTATCATTGCAAGCATGAAGGATTTAAGTCATGGAACTCCTACAGCAAGGACGTTTCTGACTTCTCAGAGATCACATCAACCATCAGCACAAAAACCAGTTTCTGAAAGAGTCACACGGGTCTTTCCTCACAGCCAGAATATTTCTGAATCTGAGTCACATTCCTTCCTCCTTGAGTGTTTTCTCTCTCTTCCCACCCCCTTTGCAAAATGCAGCCATGGAGAATTAAAATGGGAGACCCAGTTTTTCTCCACTAAGATGACTCTCTGCCCACTGCCCTATCTTCTCCAACAGGGGAAAATACGTGGGCTTGGATCCCATAAAAATTTACCCATCCCAGAGCACCACCCATGGCAGAAAGCCTCCTGGGAGATTCAACTGATGGTGACCCCAAAGTGACTCCAGAGGCACCTTAGACACCAGCAAGATTTTCACAGCTCCCTTCATTAGAGACGGCGTAGCTGATGAAGGGTGCTTTGACTCACAAAGGCTGATGCCCCGAAAATCTTGTTGGTCCAGAAGGCGCTACTAGACTCGAATCTAGCGGTTCTGTTGGAGACCAACACGGCTACCCTCTGAAACTATCTGGGAATGGGAGTTTTAGATCTGGAAGGAAAACTAGGACTACAGTAAACGCAAGAAACCATCAAGTGGTTCACCAAAAGACTAAAGGCTGTGTTTAATTGGGTGTCAGGAGAGCTGTTTCTTTATTATTTAGAGTGAAGATTAACACTAAAGAACTTCTGTCACCAAATCAGCTGGCTTTGGATGCCTGGTCTCTTGGACGCTGACCGGACATGCACAGAATCCGATTTAACATTCACAGCCAGGGGAGATAATCTTGGGAAAATGGGATTTGATTTGATACAGTTGACCATCATGAACAGAACAAACCCATCCATGTACTAAACAAGGTAATTACACATTTCAGCAACATCTTTAATTATATGACCATTTTCTGCTGGAAATCCACTGTGCAATCCTAAATAGAGTTATACTCTTTCTATGTCTGTTGAAGTCAATGAGCTGAGAAGGGTGTCACTCTGTTTAGGACTGCACTGCAAGTTGTTCTAAATGACATGTTTGTTTGTTTTTTGGGTTTTTTATAAATTTATTTCATTTTCAATCGAATGTATATATTTGCCAACATTGTTATACATTACTTTATATAAAATTCATTTCTCCTTCTTATACATAATATAACAGTATAACTTTCCATATTTTCGAGTCTAATCCATCTTCTTTATCTTCAGCCAATCATATATTATTTTCCATCTCTTCCAAAATATCTCCTCTGGTTTGTTTTGTAGTGATATATTTAACTTATCCATTTCTGCAACTTCCAATATCTTATATTTAAGTTCCTTTACTGTAGGGATGACCTTGGATTTCCATCTTTTCGCAATAAGTATTCTAGCCGCTGTTAATATGTATACACTTATATAAGTGAGATCCTTTATATTGTCTGGTAGTATGTTAAGTAGATAGGCTTCAGGTGTTAATGGAACATTAATTTTTAAAATATCTAGAAAAATCTTATGAATTTCCCCCCCAAAAAACGTGAATTGTATCACATTTCCACCATATGTGAAGATAAGATCCTACATTTCTTTTACATCTCCAACAAATATTGGAAGATCTAGGGTAGCATTTTGCTATTCTAGTAGAAAGGTAAGGCTTCCTATGCAGTAAAACCAACACCATTAAGTACGGCATACCGGAAGCTAGAGGGGGGGGAGAGAGAGGGAGAGGGGGGCTACTTCCTTTGTGCTATGTGCCCACTTCCATTTTCTCTTAGCAGCAAGCTTACGAAGCAGGAGACAAACAGTTTCCAAACACCCCTGTGAAATTGTTAGCTTTTTATTGCATTATGGTGTCATCGAACAGCCCAGGAAAGAATTATTTATTTGATCAAGTATTGGCCGGGGGGCGGGATGGGGGGGAAGCTTACCTGCTGCTGCTGCTTCCTCCTCCCCCTGCTCTGCGTGGAGCTCCCCTGCCGCCCCCCTGCCTCTTGTTTTATCTAAATGACACATGTTTGGAGAAGCAGGGCAGCCTCGTGGCTTTTCTATTTTTCCAAAAATTGGTCCACTTTCCAGAGGCAGTGACACTTACCAGCAGGTCTTGGCTTTCCTTTACTACATCTGATTTAAATGCCAGAATTTTTGTTCTCTCCTTCTTCAAAACCTCCAGGAAGCTACAGATGTTACCCTGAGTAAAGACAAAGATCAGGAGTTTGTGTGCACATGGGTGGGGGCAGGGTGCCTTAGGCTCAGAGCTGTCTTCCTTTTCTCTAAATACGATAGATAAATATGGGGCTGGGGATCCCCCTCATGCCTTCCTTTCTACATCCTCCCCACCTTCCTGTGCCTCCTGCTCCCACTTGCAAGCCCTCCTACTGCCCATGCTCAGCTGCCTGCACGACCTTTCCTTGATAGCACTGTCCAGCGCATGCAACTGGGAGTGCTGCTGCTGTTGCTAGCAGGAGTGCCACCATTGTGCACTATCCACATGCCCTTCCTCAGTGAAGGTAGTTGGGAGCATGGGTACAGACAGGTGCCAGAGAAGACGGGTGGGTGTGGGTCAGTGAAAGTGGCCTGACCAGAAGTCCTGGGCCCTGGCAGCTGCCCCAACTGAGGGTATGCGGACCCCGGCCCGGTATAAATATCAAAACGTTGTGGGTCAAATTGGATAGAGTATAGTGGGTTCTGTATTGCACACAGTGCCAGGGAAGGGGATACAGATTAGGCCACAGAACTGAGGAGGGGGTTTACCTTTCCTTCCCAGTTTTACCAATTAACCCCCCCACACACACACTATTTGCAGAAGGGACATTCACGTATCAGAGAGGTATTTCATCCCTGACCTGGATAGCCCAGGCTAGCCTGATCATATCAGATCTCAGAAGCTAAGCAGGGTCGGACCTGGTTAGTATTTGGATGGGAGACCTTTGAGGAAGGCCACAGGCTCTACACAAAAGTGCAGGCAATAGCATGGGTACAGACAGGTGTCAGAGAAGATGGGTGGGTCCGAGTCAGTGAAAGTGGCCTGACCAGAAGTCCTGGGCCCTGGCAGCTGCCCCAACTGAGGGTATGCGGACCCCGGCCCGGTATAAATATCAAAACGTTGTGGGTCAAATTGGATAGAGTATAGTGGGTTCTGTATTGCACACAGTGCCAGGGAAGGGGATACAGATTAGGCCACAGAACTGAGGAGGGGGTTTACCTTTCCTTCCCAGTTTTACCAATTAACCCCCCCACACACACACTATTTGCAGAAGGGACATTCATGTATCAGAGAGGTATTTCATCCCTGACCTGGATAGCCCAGGCTAGCCTGATCATATCAGATCTCGGAAGCTAAGCAGGGTCGGACCTGTTTAGTATTTGGATGGGAGACCTTTGAGGAAGGCCAGAGGCTCTACACAAAGGTGCAGGCAATGGCAAACCACCTCTGAATGTCTCTTGCCTTGAAAACCCTATGGGGGTCACCATAAATCAGCGGTGATGACAGCAAAAGGAAAAAAGGATGTTTCCCTCTAGCACTTCACTGGAAACAGAGCTGTGCCAAGGGAGTGATTTTGTCAGCAAGCTGCCATGGTGTTGTATATTGTATTCTGCATGATGTACTCTTCTTGGTTCACCCCCCCTTAGGTGGCCTCTCCTGTAGGTGTTTACTTTCTGTACTAGCACCCTGCGGAACTGCTCAAGGTTGAACAGCTGGAGGTGGGAAGTAGTTATGGCTTGCTTGTTTTGTTTTGTATTCGAGGCCTGAGAACTGTAGTATGAACCGTTGTGTTCCCAGGGAATGGGCGCGAAGTCTTATCACACTCCCGCCAGCGGGAATTGGGATCGTTGGTCCCGTCTCGGTTCAAGTTCCTTTATTATGTTTCCTTTGGACTGTTGTAGTCATTACTAACAATGATTTTGTTCCTGATCTAATCATCTCTTCTAATAAATTCTATTTTGTTCATCAAACGTGGATTTACTTTGAATGAATTTGCCAAGGGAATGATTTAAGCTAGGAGAATCACATGGGGGAAGAGAGTAAAACTGCCAGTCAGTGACTCAGCTGCAACATCGGGTGGCTCAGTGGCCCAGTCTGCCCAGCCAAAAGTCAACACAGCCAGACTGGACGTGTGTGAGTTTCTCAACATCGCCCCTAGACCCAAGCGGCCCTAAGGAGGCAGGAGAGGAACAGCAGAGATGGGAGGGCGCAGGAGATAACCTACAAAGAGGGTTTTGACTCCCTATTTGGGCCCAGAGTCTGGGGATAGAACCCATGAGGAGTTTTCCCCACAGAGTGTCATATGGGAGACCCTGAGGAGAAGAACACACAGGCAGCTCTTCCCCACTCCCCCATCCACAGAGATCTCTCCTACCTGATACTCCTGGGCCGCCTCCTCCAGAGGAACCACCTCATGGAATCTGTGCTCCTTGGATCCATCGCAGTCCACACAAATGGGGGCCTCATCCTCTCTACAGAAGAGCTTCAAGGGCTTCTGGTGTTTCTCACAAACTCGTGCCTGTCCAGCTGCTGTGATTATCTGGTGCCAAAAAATAAAGCAATGTTGTTGGTTTCTTTTTACTTCCTGGTTTCTATTCCTTTGTGGTGCTTTTTAAATATACCACGGAAGGCAGTCCAAGCTAGTGCAAAGCTGACTAAACACCACAATCCTAATCAGAGTTACACCAAGGGTATAACTCTGTTTAGGACTGCACCGTTTATCCCAGTTTATAGTCAAGATGCTGGATCCTAAAATGAATGCAGTAATGGATTTATTAAAGCAGGTTAGAGAAGACTCTCTTACAGGAATAAATCTACAGAGTACATCCCAAGTAGAGTCTAAAGAGCATTTTCCTGTCCACAGGGGGTTCCTATTTACCTTGGTGATCTCGGTGCTCCTTGGACCTGTCGCAGACCACGCAGATGGGGGCTTTGTCGTCCTTGCAGAAGAGCTTTAGGGGCTCTTGGTGCTTCTCGCAGACTCTCCCCTTGCCTTCCACCCCCTTTCTTTCTGCCCCACATTCCCCATGAAATTTCTTGGCTATTTCGACAACATTTGCCAGCTGCCGATTTGGCCGGAGGTTCCTGGGCCAAGCGGTTTGTTTGCACACCGGGCAGGAAGCCTCTGCCACAGCCTCCCCCCAGCTGCGGGTCAGGCAGGCCCGGCAGAAATTGTGGCCGCACTCAGCGATGGTCACCGGGTCCTTGAAATAGTCCAGGCAGATGGAGCAGGAGGCTTCCTCGCAGAGATCTTTGACTGGACCCCCGGCCGCCATGGCTGTGTCAACATCCGGGAGACAGAGCGGCGGAGTTAGTTTCGTTTTCTCCGACCAATTGCGCAGCGCTGACTTTTTTGTCGCTCGTGTTTCCCTATTGCTTTCGGTCTCTCTCTCTCCCCCCCCCTTCCCACGTGTGTTTTGCTCCCTCTGGCACTACTAGAGATAGCAAAACACATGGGGGGAGGGACACGGGACCCTGAAGCAATAGGGACAAATCTTTCCTCGAACTGACTCACCGTCTCTACAGGCGTCAAATCAAACAGGCAGAATGAGTGGGGGGCAAATACTGGCTAAAAAGAAATCCACTTGTCGGGAGAATGTCCCGGATTCGCAGCTTGTTCTACGTGAAAGCCAGATATCAGCCGCTTTTTTTCTGCTGTCCCGCAAAGCTTGACTATCTGACTTCCTTCAAAGGACAAAGTTGGAGTCCAGCGGCACCTTAAAGGCCAACAAAGTTTAATTTTGGGTAGAAGCTGCGGTGGCTCAAGTGCTTAAGACGCTGAACTGCAGGCTGTGGAAGGTCGGTAGTTCAGCAGTTCGAGACCCAAGTGTGCCGCATGACGGAGTGAGCTCCCATCTCTGGCCCCAGCTCCTGCCAACCTAGCAGTTCGAAAGCAAGAAATTGCAAGTAGATAAATAGGGACCACTTCGGTGGGAAGGGAACTGCGTTCCGTGCGCCTTGGTGTTTAGTCATGCCGGCCACATGACCACAGAAACGTCTTCGGACAGCGCTGGCTCTTCGGCTTGGAAACGGAGTAGAGTCGGATTCGACTGGCTTTCGAGCAAGGGAACCTTTACTAGAAGCTTTTGTGGGCAAACTTTGTCGGTCTTTAAGGTGCCGCTGGACTCCAGCTGTGTTCCAACTCTTCACCCGGGGGTGGGGGTGGCATTCCCCGCTCGCCTCGTGATGGCCGGCCAGAAGTCTGGGCACAACACACTTCGGGGTCGTTGGCAAATCGGACGGAGTCCCAGGGTCCCAGACTGGTCTGTGAAGAAAGAAAATATGCTGTCTTCTTCCGTTTTACACAAAAATATTTTTCTTCTTAGTGAATCAATTTATAGCTAGCTAGCTAGCTATCTTATCTGTTTCGCCTTCTGTAGAAGCGGTGCAGTTTCCCCATGATGACGTCACTAGATAGATGAGCAGCGCCCCCTAGGGTCGGATTCGACTGGCTTCCGAGGACTCCAGCTGTGTTCCAACTCTTTTCACGTGGGGGGGTCGGGTGGCATTCCCTGCACGCCTAGTGATGGCCGGCCAGAAGTCTGGACACAACACTCCTCGGGGTCGTTGGCAGATCGGAGTCCCAGGGTCCCAGACTGGTCCTTGGCTTGATGAAAAATGCTCTCTTCTTCCTTTTTACATAAAAATATTTTTCTTCTTAGTGAATCAATTTATATCTATCTGTTTTGCCTTCTGTAGAAGCCGTGCAGTTTCCCCATGACGTTGATTTACACGTCACTAGGTAGATGAGCAGCGCCCCCTAGAGTCGGATTCGACTGGCTTCCGAGCAAGGGAAACCCTCACCTTTACCTTTAGAGAGCCTGAGGCACTTGGCGGGAAGGGAACTCCCGAGCCGAGCCTGCTTCGCCAACAGGGGAAAAAGAAACTCGAAGCTCTTTCCTTCCCGCGCTCGCTCGAGGCAGCCATGGCGGCGGCGGGGGGTCCCGTGCAGGAGCTCCGCGAGGCGCTCACCTGTCCCATCTGCCTGGAGCATTTCAGGGACCCGGTGAGCATCCCCGAGTGCGGCCACAACTTCTGCCGAGCCTGCCTGGCCTCGGAGCCTTCCCGCTGCCCCCAGTGCAGAGAAACAGTTCGGCAAAGGAGCCTCGTGCGAAATCGGCAGCTGGCAAATATGTTGGGGAGACTGAAGAAAATCAGCCTCGCCCTCCGGAGAGGAAACTGGGAAGCAGCCGAGGAGGGGGTTTGCGGGAGACACCAGGCGCCTCTGAACCTTTTCTGCCGAAATGAGGAGACCCTCCTCTGCTTCGCCTGCGAAAGACTGGAGGAGCACCAAGGCCATGAGGTGGTTCTTGCCCAGGAAGCTTCCCAGCAATACAAGGTAGGGAAGCTGTGCGAGTCCTGGTGTTGGCGTTGCCAATCGCCAGGTGGGGTCTGAAGGTCTCCAGGAAATTACAGTGGATCCCCGGAGTACAAAGATCGGTTTCCCTAGAGGAAATGCCTGCTTCAGAAGGTGCGCTCTGTGGCATTGTGCCCCACTGAGCTCCCTACCCTACCCAAACTCCATCCTCCCCACCCACTGGTCCCAAATCTCCAGGAATGTTCCAGCCCAGAGTTGTTGATGGGCAGAAGCTCTGAAATTCTGTTCAGAGGTTCTCTGTAGAGTGCCATTTAGAAAAATCTGTGTGGTGCAGTGGTTAAGAGTGGCGTACTCTAATCTGGAGAACTGGGTTTGATCCCCCCCCCCTCCACATAGAGCCAACTGGGTGGCCTTGGGCAAGCCGTAGTTCTGTCAGAGCTGTTCTCTCAAGAGCCGTTCTCTCAGAGCTCTCTCAGCCCCACCTGCCTCACAGGGTGTCTGTTGTGGGGAGAGGAAGGGAAAGCAATTGTAAGACTCCTTCAGGTAGAGAAAAGAAGAAGAGAAGAGTTTGGATTTATACCCCGCCCTTCACTACCCAAAGGAGTCTCAGAGCGGCTTACAAACTCCTTTCCCTTCCCCTCCCCACAACACACACCCTGTGAGGTAGGTGGGGCTGAGAGAGCTCTTGACAGAAACTGCTGTTTCTCAAGAACAGCTCTTATCAGAGCTACAGCTTGCCCAAGGTCATCCAGCCAGGTGCAAGTGGAGGAGTGGTGAATCAAACCCGGTTCTCCCAGATTAGAGTCCGCGCACTTAACCACTACACCAAAGTGGGGTAGAAAAGCCTACTTTGCTTCTTCTCTCCATAGAAATGGGCTTTTGAAAGCCACAAACGGACATATGTCAACACTGTCTGCCATGGCAATGCCACTGAACTCACTTGATTCTCTCCCCCCCCCAAGAAGCCCAAGCACACAGCCAAGGAGAGCGTGTAGCACCTCACGCAGAGGGTGCCACTCAAAGGTCATCAAGGTGCCAATTGGCACGCACTTCCCTGAGGGCCAGGTTCCCTCAGACAGAGGATTCCTGCAGACAGAGGGTGGATCCACTGACAGCACAAATGCAAGCAAACTGAACATCATCATACTTTAGTCACGGCAAGAGCAGGACTCTACAGAAAAGGAAAGAGCGGCATTCTTCCCCCCCCTTTCTATATATCTTTATTTTTCCAAACACCCAACAAAGACAGACACTCCCAAAAAGAGACTTGGGAAACAAACAAAAAACATAACATAATGGAAACCCCTTGTTGCAATTTAACATATGAAACAAAAGGTATTGCTCATCTGTATAATAAATTCACATCAAAATTTAAAGATTTTTCTCTATCCAGTCATAAACACGCAACCAAATATTTTGAAAAATAGTTTCTTCTCTTCCTTGTAGCGTCATTGTCAAATTTGAGCAGCATTCTAATTACAGCAGTCCTCCAGAGGCACACTCTGTTCTTCTAGACTCTCATAGAGAGGGTTGCCAGCTCTGGGCTGGGAAATTCCTGGAGATTTTGGGGGTGGAGTCTGAGGAGGGGGGAGTTTGGGGCGGAGAGGGACTTCAGTGGGGCTATTTTCTCCATAGGCTTCACCTTTGGCTGGCAGGTGGTCCACCTGAAAGAAGCAAAGAGCTGATTAATATCCTGATAGTAGCAGCCAAGACTTTGATAGCGGGTAAATGGAAAGCAAACACCCTTCCTTCAGTGCAACAGTGGTTGCATAAAGTATGGGATTTTTTTCTTGCAAGAAAAAATCTCCCTCTGGGATAACTCGGAGGATGTTGAAAGTCACCTACTGAATCCCCTTGACAAATGGTATCCAATCCTTGAGAAAATGAACCTAGACAAATTTGACTGGGAAAACACAAAAGATCTTAAATATGAGTTCTTTTTTTTTGTTGATAGTATACTTATTTGGTTTTATAAGCGTATATTGTACACATATGCAAGATCTTGAGTTCTTAACCTATGGTTGAATTTCACATGTTAATGTGCAAGTATCTGTTCACTTTTCCTTTTTTTTGTTTTAACATTTTTTTATTTTATTGGGATATATCAATAAATCGAACTATACATGTTCTGCCACATTAACATATATCCTTTCCTCTTGACTTCCCGCAGTGCTCCAACCTCCAGCCCAAACCTCTTGTGTGATCTCATTTCACCTTTTCCATTAACAAAATTCTCTAGGTAACATAACTTTTGACTAATTTTTCTTAATGTCCTTCTATTTTTAATATATCTGTTCACTTTTCCGATTAAGGTTTTGGCAGTTTTGGTGGCTTATTTTACGGTGGTTTTCCATAGTTGTGCCTGTGTTAGGTTGAGGATTGCCAAGGAAGACAGTATTTACCCCTCCTTATGTACTTGGTGTATTTGTTCCTTTTTATGCACTCTGCTGTACTGCATTAATAAAATAATTTTTAAAATGTTAAAAAAAATTTCTCCATGGGAACTGATCCCTGTTGCCTCATGATCAGTTGTAAATAGCAGGAGAACTCCAGCCATCACCAGGAGATTGGCAACCCTATTCATAGATCAACCTCTCGCTCGCCTGCAGAAGAAGTGTTCTGAGGTCTGAACTGGACAAAAAGTCCCGCTGGGAGACCTGTGCAGGGACCTCTTGAGCATGTTTATTAGTAAACCGCTGCTCTGGATGGGTGGGGGAGGCTGATTCAGGCTGGGGGTGCTACATGAGGCTCTGAGGCCCCTGCGGCGTTTTCCTCACCTCCAGAGCAGGGAAGAAAGCCAGTTGGGACCATGTAAGGCAAACCATAGGTTTCCCCCAGCAGGCAAGGTGGCCATCTCCAGTTTGGGAAATCCCTGCAGATTTGGGGGTAGAGTCTGGGGAGGGCGGTATTTCGGGAGGGGAGGCAGGTCAACAGGGCCAGGACATCATAGAGTCCACCACCCTCTGGAGCTGCCCTTTCCTCCAAGGAAACTGTCTGGAAAGCAGTTGTAATTCTAGGAGAGCTGCAGCGCCCCCCCTCCCCCCAGACTGGGGAGAGGCTGGAGATCTTCTGGAATTACAACTGATTCCCAGATGACAGAGATCAATTCCCCTGGAGGAAATGGCAGCTCCAGAGGGTAGACTCTGTGTCATTTTGCCTGCTGAGGCAGAGTCCTCAGGCAGAGTTCCAGCAGGGCAGAGTCCTATGTGCTCCAGGGAAGGCCTCGAGCCCTGTGGCAGGAGACAGTTGCACTTTCCTCAGTGTATGTACTTTTCTCTCCTTCAATGAGAATTGAATCCAGACCAGTGTTCCCTCTAAGCTGAGTTAGTGTGAGCTAGCTCACAGTTTTTTAGCCTCTGGCTCACACATTTTTGTCCTAGCTCAGGAAGGATGGCTCCAGAGCAAACTAATTTATGTAGTAGCCAAATTGTTCACTCACAACTTTAATGCCAGTCTGCACTTTCCTCAGTGTGTGTACTTTTCTCTCCTTCAGTGAGAATTGAATGCAGACTCCAACCTTTCCCCTCTATTTGAGCCAGTACATGGCTCTCTCTGCCAGCCTCAGCATTTATTTCTAATAGTAAGTCTCCGAAGAAGAACTGAAGTCAAACTTCTGTTTTCGTTTCAGGATAAAATCTGTCGCTGGCTGGAAATGCTGAAGAAGAAGAGAGAGAGAATCCTGGCGTGCAAAGCAAACATAGAGAAGGGAAGCCGAGAGCTGCTTGTAAGTGTCTCTGTTCCTGAGAAGGGGAGACTTGAACAGAGTTTGCCCCATCAGCTCCCACAAATGGCACAGTGAGGGAGGGGGGAGGCAGCTATTCTAATCCGTGAAGTTAACGGGAAGAATGTTGAGTGTTAACTTCACAGATTAGAATTGTTGATGTGCAAACTAATGTTACTCATGCAGCACACTTCAAAAAAGCGGTCACCTGAAACGGTAGCGTGTGCAGATTCTATTGTGTGTATGCGTACATCTTTATTACTTGTTGAAGAAATACTACTCACTGTGAAACAGCAGTCTAAATAGATTTTCATAATACTACATCACGGCTGCTTTCATCATTGTTAGCCTCTGGGGAGAGGCTGGACATCTTCTGGAATTACAACTGATTTCCAGATGACAGAGATCAATTCCCCTGGAGGAAATGGCAATTCCAGAGGGTAGACTCTGTGTCATTTTGCCTGCTGAGTTCCACCCCCTCCCTGCCCTTCCCAGTCTCCACCACCCCTTCAAATCTCCAGGGATTTCCCAACTCATGCTTGGCAACCCTACAAGTTGTGGTTAACAATTCCTGCTTCTTGTGTGTTCCTTCTTGGTGAAGGGGCAGTGCATGACTTGGATATAAGGAGGCCACAACTTTATTGACAGAAGCTTTTTCTCTGCAAGTCTTGGTGACTGCTTGATTTGTGGGTCAGACTCTCACGACTGTTGTCTTTATGCTTATTTTCTTTTTGGATATAAAGAGGCCACAACTTTATTGACAGAACTACAGCATAGGCCAAATAGACCTCTGAGTCCTATTAAAGCATAGTGAGGCACAAACACATGAACTCACCTGAAGCTGCCTTGTACTGAATCAGACCCTTGGTCCATCACGGTCAGCATTGTCTTCTCAGGCTAGCGATGGCTCTCCAGAGCCTTGGGTAGAGGTCTGCCATATCACCTACTACTTGGTATTTTAAACTGGAGATGGGGATTGAACCTGGGACTTTCTGCATTCCAAGCAGATGCTCTATCACTGAGAAGTGGCCCCTCCCCCGAGGAATGGCTAGAGGCTGCCCCCTTTAGGCTGTGGGAACTATCTGTCATAAATTTGTTTGAAAGTAGCTGCCTGGCCAATGGGACCCAAATGCCAGTAGTCCACATTGCAGTTCCCATTGTCCCACTATTATGCCTGTTTAACCATGCGGGGCTGGTGAAGTGCAGCTCCTGAACAGTGGCCATGTTTAGTGTACCTCTATTCCCCAGGCATCTGGGACAGTCTGCTGTGTGCCCTGGTGGACCTGTGGAGCCAGCCTTGCTTCATCCCTATTCTTACACATAAGACTTAAGGCAGCCCTTTATCCATTCAGTTATTTCATTTAGAGCATTTCTATGCCTGACTTGGAGTTCCAGTGAACTCCCCTCTGCCCCCGTAATGAGTTTTGGAAATTTCAGGTTGTGTGACAACCAAACTCTCCTCTGAGATTTACTTCTGCAGCCCAGGTATAAATGTAAGGGTCCTGGGCTAAGGTTGCCAAATGCAGGTTCAGAAGTTCCTGGAGATTTGGGGGTGGAGCGGGCTTTGGTGCTTTAGAGTCCAGCCTCCAAAGCAGCCATTTTCTCCAGGGGAACTGACCTCAGTACTCTGGAGAGCTGTTCTAATCCCAGGGGATCTCCTGGCCCCACCTGAAGGCTGGCCGTAGCCCCGCCCCCAGCGTGCCCGGGCCTAGGCAGAGGACACTACAGAGTGGGCCAAAAGAACCTTCACTCCTGGCCAACATGGAGCAGTGAGTAACAAATACTGAAAGGCACAAAATTTCTCCTAACTCCAGAGTGACCAACCTACTATTGAGGCAGACTCAGCATGGCTTCTGTAAGGGAAGATCTTGTCTCACTAACCTGTTAGTGTTCTTTGAGGGGGTGAACAAACATGTGGACAAGGGGGACCCAATAGATGTTGTTTACCTTGACTTCCAGAAAGCTTTTGATAAAGTTCCTCATCAAAGGCTCCTAAGCAATCTCAATAGTCAAGGGATAAAAGGACAAGTCCTCTTGTGGATCAAAAACTGGCTAATAAATAGGAAACAGAGAGTGAGTATAAATGGGCAATTTTCTCGGTGGAGGGTGGTAAGCAGTGGGGAACCGCAGGGATCAGTACTGGGTCCGATGCTTCTTAACTTGTTCATTAATGATTTGGAGTTGGGAATAAGCAGTGAAGTGGCTAAATTTGTGGATGATATGGAGTTGTTCAGAATGGTGAAAACCAGGGAGGATTGTGAGGCATTCCAAAGGGATCTGTCGAGGATGGGCGACTGGGCGTCAATGTGGCAAATGGGGTTCAATGTGGCCAAGTGCAAAGTGATGCACATTGGAGCCAAAAATCCTAACTATAAATACACGTTGATGGGGTCCGAACTGGCAGAGACTGACCAAGAGAGAGATCTTGGAGTCGTAGTAGATAACTTACTGAAAATGTTGAGACAGTGTGCAACTGCAATAAAGAAGGCCAATGCTATGCTGGGGATTACTAGGAAGGGAACTGAAAACAAATCAGCCAGTATCATAATGCCCCTGTATAAATCAATGGTGCAACCTCATTTGGAATACTGTGTACAGTTCTGGTCACACCTCAGAAAGGACATTATAGCTTTGGGAAAAGGGCAGAAAAGGGCAACTAGAATAATAAAAGGGCTGGAACACTTTCCCTATGAAGATAGGTTAAAGCACTTGGTGCTCTTTAGCTTGGAGAAATGATGGCTGAGGGGTGACATGATCGAGGTTTACAAGATTATGCATGGGACAGAGCAGGTCGAGAAAGAGGTACTTTTCTTCCTTTCTCACAATACAAGAACTCGTGGGCACTCCATGAAATTGCTGAGTGGTCGGGTTAGAACAGATAAAAGGAAGTACTTCTTCACCCAAAGAGTGGTTAACACATGGAATTCACTGCCACAGGAGTACCCTTTGGGCAATTTCTGACCCGGCAAGATTTCGATTGCACAGCCCGAATGCCGGTGTGGTGGTAACTCATCCGCCTCTTCTTCCTCGAACACCCTAGCCAAATCTTGGTACTCCACAGGAATCACCTCCAGCTCATCCTGAGCCAGGCAAACCCGCACAGGTTCATTGGGGGTGGGGAGCGCCAATCCATCACTAAGCTGTGCTCTCAGCACTTGGGTGAGACGAACTGGACTTTGCCCTTGTCCCATAGTATGTATGGGTCGTGATCATGTAACCACGGGCAGCCTAACACCAAGGGAAAACGAGCGGCCGGTGTGATAACAAAAGGATGGTGTTCCCAATGCTGCCCTGCCCCCAATCGCAAAGGCACAGTCTCATATTTGCAGGGGTCTTTCATAGTTTGAAAGAGGGTGTTTTTGGAAACAGTATAAGTCAGGGTGCCATCTGTAAAACGGCATTACTGACACTCTCGGGCTCCTTAGGCAGGTCACGCAACACAGGGCTTCATGAGAAGAATTCTGTTTATTGATAGACTATGAACTAAAGACACATGTACATTCTGTGTCAGTAATGCCAGGTTACAGATGGCACCCTGACTTATACTGTATTCAACAATACCCCCTTTCATGCTAAAGCCAATAAGCACAGTTCGCACGGGCAGGGAGAAAAAGGTGAGCGGGCTAAATACAGGCCATTGATTCCCAGGAAAGAGGAGACGGAAAGCGGCTGGGTCGTCAAGGTCGAGCAATGAGATAATGCCGCTTCAAAGTAGACACAGCAGGAGGATGACCCCCACACACATTCCATTCCCAACACAGAACCATGGCAGGGCTACCTGACACGGCTACAAGCATGGACGGCTTCAAGAGGGAATGAGATAAACATATGGAGCAGAGGTCCATCAGTGGCTATTAGCCACAAGGTGTAGATAGGAACTCTGGGGCAAGTGTTGCACTGTATCCTTGGTGCTTGGGGCACCAAGTGGGAGGGCTTCTAATGTCCTGGCCCCACTGGTTGACCTCCTGATGGCACTGGTATTTCTGGCCACTGTGTGACACAGGGTGTTGGACTGGATGGGCCTTTGGCCTGATCCAGCATTGGCGTCTCTTATGTTCTTACCTGCAGAGAACCTTATAAGATCTTAGGGAGGGGCTCTTTACCTCTTAAACATTGATATAGCTCTGGGAGAAAAGTCAGACGAACCCTTCTTATGGAATTGTCACCATTTTCTGTGTTCCTGACCTGGACCTCCTTTTTCCCCTACTTTTCTGTCTGTGTGCTGCAGGAGCAAACAGGAACAGAGAGGGAAGAGATGGTGGCTGAGTGCAGACAGCTACGCCGGTTCCTGGAGGAACAAGGGAAACTTCTGCTGGCCCAAACACAACAGATAGAAGAAGAGATCCCCAGGAAAAGGGAAGAGCGCCTGGCCAGACTCTCTGGGGAACTCTCCTCTCTTGAAAGTTTCATCCGGGAGAGGCAGGAGAAGATTCAGATGCCACCCAGGGAACTCCTGCTGGTAAGAGTGTGGCAGAAACAGTGCCGCCGCCTCTCCAGAAGAGTCCAGACCTTTGTGTGTCGCCATCCATGTTTCAAGCTCCTAGTGATCTTGGAAGCACAATTCTCATGTTTCTGGGGTTCTGGCTCAGCATGTGACCATGGTACACAGGGAGAGGGCGCTTAAGCCACCCCCTATTTTCACATCCTGAAACAGCCCCCCCGGGGGCTGATATTTGCCCTGTTAAGGAAACATATATGTTGCTATAGGGCTACACACCCATTTCTCCAACAGGGCAAGTATTTCTCTGTCATTCACTGTGTACTGAATACTAACCTCATTAGGAGTTCCTGCTACAATGGAGTTGTCATGATTTTCCATATTCCTGACATGAGTTGGCTTTCCCCCTTTTCATCTGTGTGCTGCAGGAGCAAACTGGAACGGAGAGGGAAGAGATCCTGGCTGAGTGCAGACATTTTCTGGAGGAACTAGAGAGACTTCTGCTGGCCCAGGTGGAGGAGGTGGAGAAAGAGATTAAGAGAGAAAGGGACAAGCGCCTGGCCAGACCTTCTGGGGAACTGTCCTCTCTTGAAAATGTCATCCGAGAGATGGAGGAGAAGATTCAGCAGCCAGCAACGGAGCTCCTACAGGTAAGGGTGTCAGGAACGGACCAGACTCCTCTCCAGAAGAGTCCAGACCTCTGTATGTCGCTGTCCATGGTTGGTGCTCCTAGTAATTTCGGACCCTCAGTTCTCGGATTTGTGGGTTCCAGTTCAACAGGGGACCATGGTACGTAGGGAGAAGGCGCTTAAGCCTTCCCTCATTTTCACATCTTGAAACAGCCCCTGGGTGCTGATATTTGTCCAGTTAAGGAAATATATATGTTGCTATAGGGTTACACATCAATTTCCCCAACAGGGCAAGTATTTCTCTGTCATTCACTGTGTACTGAATACTAACCTCATTAGGTCCCCCTGACTTCTGGTGTTTTGCCAGAGGGAGAAGAAGTTCTTTCTGTTTGGGGGAGGGGCTGTGGCTCAGTGGAAGAGCCTCTGCTTGTCATGCAGAAAGTCCCAGGCTCAAGCCCCGGCACCCCAGTTAAAAGGACCAGGCAGTAAGTGATGTGAAAGACCTCTGCCTGAGTCCCTGGAGAACCACTGCCAGTCAGAATAGACAATATCGATCTTGATGGACCAAGGGTCTCACTCAGTATAAGGCAGCTTCATGTACATTCATGACCACTTCATTAACATCCTCCATATTTTCTTGAACCTCTATCATATCCCTCCTTTTATCTTTTTTCTAAACCTTAGGTTTTTCTCGTAGGAATGATGCTCCAACCCCTTAATCATGGTGGTTACCCTGTTCTTTACCCTTTTCAGCTCTATGACCTTCGTTTAGAAGAGGGGTGATCAGAATTGCACACAGTATTCCAAACGCAACTACACAAAACATCTGCACAAGGGCGATACTGCTGTTTTATTCTAGTCCCTAGCACAGATTTGCACTTTTCATCTCTTCCTCAAACCAACTCCACATATTTATCGAGATATCCAACGTCCCCACCCTGTGCCAATTTTCTGGTCAGTCATCCGTGGGAGCTTTAGACGTGGGGGCAAGGGGTGGAAATGACATCACATAATGTCATTTCTGCTTCTGGACCTTTCTCCTACCAGTCCAAGGGGCAGAGGCAAGATGGCAGGCCCTCCAGCAGGCACCGCTCAAGCAGAAGTGGGAAAATGGTAAACCTAATCACTGACCATTCAGACTCTCAGTTTATATGTCAAGTGAGGAATCTTTTTGCCTCAGCATACCTCCCTGGATTTGAACCACATTAGCCATTCTGGCATCCTCTTAGTTCTGAAAGTACTTTCCCTAACCTGTGGTAATCTGAACTTCAGTTATTGCAGATTTTAGTAATTTCCAAGATTCATCAGACATCCGGGAGGGGGGGGCAGTATGAAATATCATTTACTGCTCATTTTCAAGGGACAGTGTTGGGGTTGGGATGTCCTCAATAAATATGTGACATAACTTAGGTTTTGAAGTAGGCCTCCCTGCACTGCATTTCAGTGGCACTGCCTTTGCCTCATTATTACCTCATGGATATTTCCTCAACAAATATACAACCCTGAGGCGGATAAACCAAATGGATGGAGTGCGTCACCCTGCAGGTCTGAGGTGTGTGGTCTGTGGTAGGCACTAATTTCCCACTGCTTTCTCTTTTCTCTCCAGGATGTCAGAAGCACCTTGCAGAGGTAAGTGGATCATGCTCATTTCCCTTCAGGATCTTGTCTCATCTTGCCTGCCTGCACCCTCCTTCTGTCCCCAATTCAGTCCCTTCTTTCTTTTTTTTTTTAGGTCAAAAGAGTTTTTATTTTCCATTATTATCACATTTTACATCTTTTTATCAATTGGTTGAATATTCCCTTTTCCCTCCCTCCCCCGAAAGGCTTCCCGCAATGCACTTCCCTCATGTCCCACATAGATAAACTCAGGATAACATCAAGTACTTTCAGTCCCTTCTTTCTCAGTCCTTGTCTTTTTTGCCACTTGAGAGTTCGGGATCAGATGGATGGTAGATTAACCTTGTTTCTCTCCAGGTGTGAGGAGAAGAAGAAGGAGAAGTTGGAGGATCCAGTGGCTTTTCCTCCTGCACTGAAGTGGCGAATCTGGGACATCTGTGCCTTCAACGTCATACTGAAAGGTGTTGTAAAGAGGTTCATAGGTAATGAAGATGAGGTGCTTGCTGCCACCATCATGTCCAAGCACCACCGCCTCGACCTAGGGGATGACTATGTCTCTAGCAAGAAGTGCATCGCCTCCGATGGGAAGGATCAGGATCATGAATGGGATTGTGATGACCACTCCAAAGGCCGAGACAGAGATCAAGATCATGAGAGGGAGCAAGATGGGGGAAAGGATTTACACCCTTCAATCGATTCTGCACTCATGGCTGATGTTGGGTTGCCATCTTTGAAGCCAACTGTATTTCCACAGGGTATAAACCCATTTACAAACCTACCACACACACCTCGCTATTATGAGATCTTAAAAAAACGGCTTCAGCTGCCTGTCTGGGAGTATAAGGAAAGGTTTACCAATATCTTGATGAGGCACCGGTGTTTCGTACTTGTTGGTGAGACAGGTTCTGGTAAAACAACACAGATCCCTCAGTGGTGTGTTGACTACATGCGATCACTGCCGGGACCGGGGAGAGGTGTGGCATGTACCCAGCCCAGGAGAGTTGCTGCAATGAGCGTGGCTCGGCGGGTTGCCAATGAAATGGATGTGATGTTGGGCGAGGAAGTGGGTTACTCCATTCGATTTGAAAGCTGCAGTTCAGCAAAAACTATTCTCAAGTACATGACTGATGGTATATTACTGCGTGAAGCTATGAATGACCCTTTGCTGGAACGCTATGGAGTAATAATTCTTGATGAAGCCCATGGAAGAACTTTGGCTACCGATATTTTGATGGGAGTTTTGAAAGAAGTCATAATGCAGAGGTCTGACTTAAAGGTTATAATTATGAGTGCTACTCTAGATGCCAGCAAGTTTCAAGTTTATTTTGGTAACTGTCCTCTTCTCACTATCCCTGGTCGTACACATCCTGTGGAGATTTTTTATTCTCCAAAACAAGAGAGCGATTATCTTGCGGCAGCCATTCGTACAGTAATCCAGATTCACACGTGCGAAGAAGTGGAAGGAGACCTTCTTCTCTTCCTTACCAGCCAAGGGGAAATAGATGAAGCCTGTAAGAGAATAAAGTGTGAAATTGATGCTCTGGGCCCTGAAGTTGGTGACGTTAACATCATTCCATTATATTCGATGCTTCCACCAGAGCAGCAGCAGAGGATTTTTGAGCCGCCCCCTTCGAAAAAACCAAACGGTGCAATAGGACGAAAGGTGGTTGTATCTACTAATATCGCTGAGACTTCATTAACGATAGATGGCGTGACGTTTGTCATCGATTCCGGATTTGCTAAGCAAAACGTGTACAATCCTCGTATAAGAGTAGAATCTCTCCTGGTGACTGCAATAAGCAAAGCTTCCGCTCGGCAGAGGGCTGGCCGCGCCGGCCGTACTAGGCCAGGAAAATGTTTTCGGCTGTATACAGAGAAGACCTACGAAACTAAGATGCAGCTCAACTCCTATCCGGATATTCTGACATCTAATTTGGATTCTGTGGTATTACAGC
>NW_015168717.1:0-8189 GCF_001447785.1 Gekko japonicus
CGGATCATACCTGGCTGGATTGTCATATCTAGTGCTCTCCAAAGAAATACGCTGACAGACAATGGGCCATGGACACATCTATTTTATTCCATGATACAATACAGGAAAAATTGGTCTCTGATATAAAAAAACTTTTTTGAGAATAACATGTCTCCTGAGATCTCCCGTACAAGTCTTTGGGACACAATGAAACCTGTGCTGCAAGGCTCCATTATTTCATTTACATCTCATCTACAAAAGGAATGAGAGAAACTGAGGTTAGAGACTTTAAATCTTATTGCCATATTGGAACAAAAATACAAAAGCACAGGAGGAAAGAAAATCTATGCTAAACTCCTTGCAGAGACAAAGGTGCTTGATTCTCTGGAAACCAATACGATTTTTAAAAAACCCTTCTGATAACGAAGCAAATTCTTTGGCAAAGATTGGCTAAAAATATCCATCTACTCACACGGAGGGTGAAAGATAAAAGGAGATCTTCGATGGTGAGAGCAGTGCGACATCCTGACGGCTCATTCTGTACATCATCAATGGAAATCACACATTCCTTTGCATCTTTCTATGACAATGTATATTGTTCAGACAACCCGCCCTTGCAGGATATAGACTTTTATCTACAATCAGTATCTCATGTTAAAACTCTATCTCCGATCCACTCCGCAAGTATGGATGACCCAATTACACTACAGGAAGTACTGGACAATATCAAACAGATGAAAACTAATAAGGCATCTGGGATAGACTGTCTTCCAGTGGAATTCTACAAATCCCTTCGCTCCCACTTAGCGGCCCTTTTCCTCTCAGTCTGTAATGAAGTTCTCAGGTTGGGGGTTATCCCTCCATCTTGGATGGAATCATCCATTGTGGTTATTCCAAAAGGGAACAAAGATCCTGTAGACCCTGCTTCATACCAACCAATTGCATTGCTTAACAACGATGCCAAATTATTCTCCACTATTCTGGCGAACGATCTTAAATCGATTATATCAAACTACATAAATCCTGATCAAATGGGTTTTATACTGAATTGAAAAATTACAGATAGTATAAGATGCACTCTTAATGCCATCTTGGCTAGTAAAAATTCACCTAAAGAATCCGTGATTTTGGTGCTGGACTCTGAGAAGGCGTTTGATTCTCTTGAGATCCTGTATCTACTGAAGCTTTTAAACAAGATGGGATTTGGAAAAAACTTCCTGACAGCCTTGCATGCAATTTACTCACATCCTAAATCCAGGGTATGAGTCAACGGGCATATCTCACCTTTTTTTAACCATGCTAGAGGCACCCAGCAGGTCTGTCCTTTATCTCCTTTGATTTTTGCATTGGCGGTTGAACCACTTGCAAAAGAATTGAGACAGGATGTTAACTTCTCTGGGATTGTGGTTGGTGGGGTAGAACACAAAATGACTCTTTATGCTGATGTCCACACATTATATGTCTCAGATCCTCAACGCTCACTACCAATTATCGAAAAAATAATCTCAAGATTTGGTAATATCTCTGATTTCTGCCTTAACCCACAAAAAACTGATTTTTTCTCCCCTGTCAATCTCTCTACAGCTTCTAAGTCATCTCTGAGACAGAATCTCCCATATGAATAGATCACTACCTGCTGGAGACAGGTGTTTTTATTTCTCCAGACCTCAATAAGTTGCTGGACCACAACTTTTACCAATTACATAAAGACCTTCAAAGCCGACTCTGGGAATGGAACACTCTGCACTTGACTCTCGCTGTATTCATTTAATAAAGTACTTTGTTTTCCCTAACTTTCTTTTTTTATTCTGCGCACTCCCTATCCCTATTCCAAAAAAGGATCTTTTAACTTGGCAGACCACTTTAACCAACTTCCTGTGAGCATTGAAGAAATCGAGAACCAATAGGGGCATTTTGTCAAAGCCTGCATCACTGGGGGGTTTAGATATACCATCACTACATACTTACCACCAAGCTGCTGTTCTATCCAATGCTCCTTCGCTGTCTTCGTCACTCGAGCTCCCCACAGTGCTGAGCTCAGCCACCTTGTCACACCACCCCCTTCGTGCCCCGGAGTATAAGCCTCAGACACCTGGAAGGGGGAGGGAGGTTACTCCACCTTCCCCACCGACCCGTCCCTGCTGGTTGGAGCTCCTTCTCCCTTGTCTTCTGCTCATAACCAGGAGTCATCCCTGGCCATCTCCTTTCCCTCCCTTATATCCTCCCCTCCTGGTTTCCAGTGTGCCCCGCTCCTCCCGGTGCTGACCACCCCTTTTGGCCCTGGCCCCCATAAAAAGCCAACCACGCTGCTCCCTGGGCGTGGCTCCTTCCCCTCCCCTCACATCAGCTCCCGGTCGCTGGCCCCTGTTGTGGGGGTGTGCTCTCGCGCCGGGCCACAGGCCCGGCACAGCTGGCTTCTTTCCTCCCTTCTGCAGCTTCCCTCCTGCCTGCCTGGGTGCCCGTCTAAGGCCGGGGACTGGGGCCCCGTCTCCCTGCCCATACCTGTCGTACCTCTCCTGGCTCTGGCCTTCTGCAGCGGCATCCTTCTGGGGCCCATCGACCCGCCCCCCCTGTGGAGGGGGGTGAGGAGCGCATCGCCTCGGCTCGCCCGGCAACCCCCCGCGGCCCCCGTCACTCCGTCCGACGCCCGGATGAGTGCGTGGAGGACCGCGGTTTGTTGCCCTGGCTTTGTAGGGTCCGGGGCTTCTCCTGCCAAGGGGGGGGGGCTGGGAGTCCCGTCCTCAGGACAATTACATACTTACCACCAAGCTGCTGTTCTATCCAATGCTATGAAGATGATGCAACAAGATGTCCCAACAACCTGGATGTTCATAGAACAATCATTCGCTGCTCCTTTCACTCTACAGGAGCCTTTTGGCTTTCCCTGCCTCTATGGCCTATAAGAATTCATTCTAATGGCTTTTTATCAACTATGCTTAAAATATGGGATCAAAAGAGAAAACAAATCACACCTTCAGTGTCTCTGTTCTCACTTTTTACGAATCAGCCCTGGTTTCCTCCTGGCACAGAAAAAGACACTTTTAAAGATTGGACTTCGGTGGGCTTCCTGTGAGTTTGAGACCTGGTCCACAAGGGTCAGATTCACACCAAAGGCCATTTTGATGAAAAAATAGGTGGGAATGTCTCATGGCTGTGTTACTATCAACTGAAAAGCCTTACAGAACATTTAGCTTCTGCTGGTATATTTGACAGACCTAAGACCAGTTTTGAAACCCTCTTGACACTCTGCATGACCTTGTTGAAAGGAATCTTATCTAACCTGTACATGACATTGATCAATTTAGATGGGGACTGCCTTCTTCACTACAGAAAATCATGGCACTATGACTTACAACTCCCGCACTGGAAATCTATCTGGAACTCTCCTGGTCTTTACCATCCATCTGCAGTTCTTTAAAATCACCACGTGTTGGTATTACACCCCAATCAGGCTTCACAGAATAAACTCAAAACACAGCTTGTTATGTTGGAAGGACTGTGGCCAGTCTGGCAATTATCTACACTGCTGGTGGGAGTGCCTGGCAATACAGGTTTTTTGGAAAGAAGTCCTGATGGAAATAGAAAAGATAACTAATCAGACACTTCCCTTGGCTTCTGAAGTCCTCCTCTTAAACCTGACAGTTTTTCTACTCTGGAAGTTTCCATTTCATCTCTTACCATTTTCCTTCTTGCGGCTGCACGGATTTTGATAGCAGCAGCTTGGAACACTCTCAAACCTCCAGCACTAGCCGTCTGGTGAGATAAAGTATGGGATCAGTTCATCATGAGTAAGATTACTATTACACTTACTAGTGAACATACTGATCCCACCAAAGCTCACTCAAAGTTTGTAAGTACCTGGTTCCCTCTACTCCAACACATGGCAGACAATGATCTCTCTCTCCCCCCCCAATTCAAATTACATTTCTTGGATCCATTTTTGACTCTCTTCCCCTAGTGTTTTCATGATTTTTAATCATTCAGTTCATTGACATTTTCACATATTTTAGCATTCTCAATATCATGGTTAGTGTTTGGGTAACATTTTGAACAGCGCTGATATTTTCTTCTGAATTCGTTATTGCTTATTTTGATTGGATATCGATGTTTTTCATATTACTGTGCTGTTCTCTTTCAAAGATGTGTTTATAATTCTGCTTCACTATATTTTCTGTACTGTTATGATTAAAATTAAATAGAAGTGTGTGTGTGTGGGGGGGGATCTGTCTCCCAAAAGAACCTATCTCCATGGTTAAGAAAACCTTGACCATTTTAATTTTAAGTTCCTGGGCTTGGAACTCAATTCTACTTGCCTATTTATTTAAGATATCTATACCTCACTTTTCTCCCTAAAGGAGACTTATAGCAGCTCCTACCTCTATCATACCACTCCACTGAGCAAAGTTTGAAATCTTCCTCCAGCCTAAGGTGACTTTCTCCAACTTCAGTGGCTCTTCCACTGGAGAAGGAAAGTTCTTTGGAAGACAGTTGGATCCATCCCAACATCAATCTCCCTGCTTCCATTTTTATGACTGCAGAATAGGGATATGAACCTAGGTCTTCCAGATCCTAGGATCCTAGTTTCTAGACCTAGTTAGAGGTTGCCTTTCTACACCATGCTGACAGTTGTGGTCCTTCAAGCTAATGAAGGAAGAATGCTTACCCAGTGTTGTCCTAGTTTGTACTTCAGTTTCAAAATTTAGTTCTCAAAATGAAAGAATTCAGTAGCAATTGATGTATCCATGAATAATAGGCCAGGCCTTCAAAAAACTTGATATTGGGAAGGGAATTAGACCAACAGTCTATTAATCCTGAGTCACCTATAGTGGGCAAGAACTACTTAACAGGCAATCATATAATAAAGCTATACAAGAGTGATTTCTCCCTCCTTTATAGCACAAATGGGGGGATATGTGGTAGGCATCTTTTAGGGGGAGGGGTGTATTTGGGATTTTTACTATATTTGAATGATTGCCTGTAAGCTGCCTTCAACCAAGGTGTACAAATATTTTAAGAATGAGCATAGACATCTATGAATATTAGTAAAAAAATGTGGGCTAATGAGGACTCATTTGCAAAGCTGTATTAAAGGTAAAGGTTTCCCTTGCTCGAAAGCTAGTCAAATCTGACTCTAGGGGGCGGTGCTCATCTCCGTTTCCAAGCTGAAGAGCCAGTGCTGTCTAAAAACATTTCCGTGATCATGTGACCAGCATGACTAAATGCTGAAGTGCACAGAATGCTGTTACCTTCCCAATAAAACTGTATCTACTTGCAATTTCTTGCTTTAAAACTGCTAGGTTGGCAGGAGCTGGGGCCAGCGATGGGAGCTCACTCTCATGTGACACTCGGGTCTCAAATGGCCAAATCACAGACTTTCCGGTCTACAGCTCAGTGTCTTAACCTCTGAGCCACCGTGGCCCCTCAAAGCTGTAAGACAGACCCAATTAGACAGACCCAATTTGCTGTTGTTAAGTTCAACCAATGTAGGAGAGAAAAGGCCACTTATGAAAAGTATTCCTATTTCAGTACATTATGCCTGGGGTTCATTGCTGTCCTGGACTACCAAGGGTTTATTCTTCTCTAACCTTTAGTCTCTTTACAGTCTAAAGGGAATAGTCAGACCTTCACTGATTAAGTCTTTGTTTTGATCCTTGGAATTTAGTATTCAAACACAAAGCAAGGCAAGGAAAAGAGGGGACATCTTGAGAAGATTTTCTTCCTACAGCTGTCAGTGGAGAATTCTGGCAGGGCATATTCCTGATTATACCCGGGGAACTCTGCTTGTGCTAAAAAATTCCTTTTTGCAGAGCTTAGCCATGCAGGGACCCTTGCAGAGCTTTCAAGGCACCGGGTCTCCCAGCAGGGAGCTCGGCATGGGTGGCTGAGGGTCTCAGAGAGGTCTCCGTGTGCGCTCCCTCAGGCTCCAGGATACTACAGCACCTGGGAGGCAGCACTCGTCCTCCTGCCGTGCTGCATGAGCGACGGGCAAACTCATCCCTCCTTATCTTCCCACCTCTCTCGCTACCCAGCGGTAGTTCATGCAAGGCAGGGGAGCTGCCTGAGAGGCCGGAAATGGAGCCGGTGGCCGCGGGACCTTGAGCTGGGCCAGGCGGCGGCAGCAACAGCTGAGAAGGAAATGGCAGGAAGGCGCCAAAAGCATAGTGGGACTGCGCCTCCCACCACTGGCCTCCTAAGGGGCACCTCTTCCTCCTCACACTGTGCCAGCGGCGATGCTGGAGGAAGCCGGTGATGCACGGGGCGGACACGCCGGCGCTGGGTTGCTGAGCAACTCCAGCCTGGGGAAGAGGCTTCGCTGTGTGCCTGGCTTCCCCGGCCCGGTGCCCCCATGATGGCCCCGTGCTTTAGGCGAAAGTCTAGTTCACCTAGTGAGCAAGCCGTCCTTGAGTGGAATCAGCAGGCAGGATATGAAGATCTAGAGGAAAATAGAGCAGCAGTGATCAGTGAAAATATAACCCTAGGACTAAGGGTAATTTCAGCCATTTGGACCTAGTCTGTTCTACATTGAGTTATGTCCTTGGTCTGACTTCAGTGGACAGATCTGCTCTTATTGCCGTTTTTGTGAGGACCTGCCCCCCTCCTCCAACTGAGACCTGTTAGACAATAGGGACCCCTTTTATTTTGGACTTAGTTGTTTTAATAGGCACTCCTTTTTAGAGACTAAGTGCCAGGGGATCTGAAACTTGGGGAGTCTCATAAAGACACCTGGGTTCAGGCATAATGAGGGAGGGTGTTGCTGGAATTAAAACATTAAACCCTTTTGTCAGCAAGGATCCTACAATCCCCAGCATAACTTTTTCAGTGGCTAAACTAGAGCCCATCTAACTTTTTCACTATTATTAAAGCTGGAAGCATCCAATTCTTGAACTAGGCCTGGTCTTCTCCGTAACAATTTGGACCTGTACCACAGCTTTAAGAAGTCCAGTTCCAATCCAGAGGCCAAAGTTCAAGATCCATGGAAACAGATTTAAGCAGTAAAGAGAGAAAAAAAATGTATTTGTGAAACTCTTAAAACTATTTGCAGTTGTTTTCATTCCATGCAAATAGGAATATGTAACAAATTATTCCAAAACTAGAAAAGAACAGCATTCAAAGAATGGAACCATCAGGGAAAAGTCAAATCCAGGACGCAACAGAGCAGTCACAGAAGGCTGAGAGTAACAACAACAAAACAACAGCAACATATTAACAGGGAAATGGGATTATTTCAAAGGGAATAAAAAATGAAAAATTGACCTAAAATGTTATTTAACTGTAAAATTATTTTGGAGTCAGAGTAGACTCCAGATTAGCATGGTGTTGTGGAACTTGATCAAGAAACTGCTTCATAGTGGCCAACCTTTCCTCACTTGAGAGCTGGCATTGATCTGACTAAGGCTGAAGACATCCATCTGTTCTATCTATGTCAAGAACTCATCAATTTTAAGTGTAGATTTTAATGAAATGAGGTCTGGTTAATGGAAACTGTTTCTTTGGGCCACCCCAGTGCTCAAGTGGAAACGCGAAGGTTCCTCTGCCATTTCTTTGTCTCTGTTGTTTCCATTCACAGCTGCTAGAGGAACCCATCAGAGCTGATGACATAAAGCGTGGGCACACTTGGCCGTGGCACTTTGTATTAATTTTTTTTTAATGGCCACTGGAGTGGAATGTGGCATCTCCTGTTGTGAAACAGAGAGAAATCTCAGTACCATATGGATTAAAGATTTCAACTTCACCTAATTGTATGTGTAGACAAAAGCACCAGATTTCAGGGTTGGAATTCAGAACTGTGACCCTTGGGATCTGAAATAGAGATTTTTGTTTTCAAGCATGGAATTTGGGTCTGTTAGGCATTCCATTAAAATCAAAAGGAGGCCAAAAGAAAATAAAAGAAAACTAAATATTTTTAGTATATATAAAACTGCTGTGGATGTATACTTCATGTATCTGATGAAGTGAACTCTGATTTATGAAAGCTTATGCTGGAATAATTATGCTGTCCTTTAAGGTGCCATGAGATTTCTGGTTCACCATGCATTTAAAAATAGTCTCTTTCAGCCCTCTGACCCATTCCTAGGGCTTATGATAAACTCAAAGACCTTAGCAGATGTGGAAATACACTAAATCAGCTGCAACTGCCAGGACAGCTGGCAGTGGAAGGATGGGCAACTACCCCCAACAGCATTGAGCCTTGCACAGTGAAGTATATATTT
>NW_015168717.1:8251-31194 GCF_001447785.1 Gekko japonicus
AGCATGGCATGCCCTTCCCTGTGAATGGAACATACCCTTCTATTCAAAGGACCCATCATGGAAGCCCACAATGAATCTGTTAATCCTAAATAAACATGTGCAGTAAGGGGCAGAGTGGGAATGAAATGTAGGGAACAGTACTTGGAAAAGTACAAAGACAGAAACTTCTGTTTTCTTCCTCATCCTAATAACCCATATAAGAAAACGAAAGAATCCTTTTCCGGAGCTATAGGTACAGGGCTGGTCTACATTTTGCCTTAGCCCTGTGGTGACTCATATATTTTACTTGATGGACAGATGATTTAGTTCAGACCATACAGCTAATTGGTTGCCTGCTCACTGGTGTTCATGTATCTGATTTTGCTGTGACAAATTACTATGTCATAGCAGAAGGTGAATTGGATAGTCCTTAAATTCCTTTCCAGTTAATTCATCTCATTTAAAGGTATCACTCATTCTAAGGCAGGACACTAACCTCAATGTAACATACCAATGCACACAATATAGGAGTATGGGAAGGCACTCCACTGCAAAAGACAAAATATTCTGCAAGGCAAAAGTAAGACCTTAGTAATCATAAATGTACCATATTGATTTTCTTTAAATAATTATTGAGATAAACACAGTTTTAAAAGGTTGGGCTCCTAGTGAGCTCTTTAGATTCTGTAAAGGAAATATTAAATTAACAGGCCAAAGCATTGCATCATTTAGTGAAAAATGAGGACTTCATAATACCTGGAATTTAATCAAACTCAGTTTGAAATAGAGCTAAAACAAATTGCACATAGCCTATTTATGAGACATTGCCTCAAGACGTTTTAGCTGATAAGAAAACTTTTCCTGGTTGTATAGATAAGCACAAAATGACACTTTTAATTTTTTTAAAAAGTTGTCTAGAGTATTTGGCCTGTGGCCATCTTACCATGTTCTTTTGTGGCATTTCAGAAGCTAATCAGAGTTGAGTAATGTACAAAATGTGCAACAGACATCCAGATGTTATGGGGGCTCACTGTGGTGAACCACCAGGTGCTAGACTCTCCTTTGCAACATTAAAGACTGTATAATGGTATCTAGGAGAGAGAAAATAAATTGCTTTGTTATCTTTAACCTCCAATTTGGAGCAGGTGCTTAGAAGAGGAGATTATTTTTACAAATTGTCCACCTTTTCTTTTAGTCATTCTGTTTCCCTTTAAAATAGTCATACTGTTTGTCATTCCTCTTCTGATGAGGAGTACTATCATTCTACATAACATGGAGCTGATTAGAATCAGGTCCATAGCTACCATGGGGCCCACCCCCCCCCCAATGGTTTTTATGGATTCCCCCCCCAATCCTCGGCTCTCCCTCCCTCCCCCGGCCTTTCACTTTTTTTGTTCTCTTGTGCCCCAAGTCAACTTGAAAAGGTTCAAGTAGCAGTGGGACTTTGATTGCTACTACCTGGCTTCCCCCTCCCGCTGATTTCTCCTTTCTTTCTGGGCTGGTGCAGCAGCTGCTCTCCAGACCAGCTAGCTCCCCCTCCCTCCCCCGGCCCCTCCCCTTTTTTTGTTCTCTTGTGCCCCGAGTCAACTCGAAAAGGTGCAGGTAGCAGTGGGACTTTTATTGCTACTATCTGGCTTCCCCCTCCCACTGATTTCTCCTTTCTTTATGGGCTGGTGCAGCAGATGCTCTCCAGACCAGCTACGAGGTCTCTGCAGGAAGAGAAAGGGCGAGTAGCTTTGCCTTGCCTCACTTTGTATGCAGCTATGGAACTTCCATGTAGGGGCCCGAGAAGGAGCTGGAAAGCCACAATAAGGTGTCCGTATTGTGGGGTCACAATGCTGGCATATTGTCGCACTTTTCGTCTCCCTTTGGAGTATAACCTCCCATCGCCATTCTGTCCGGCCACCGAGCGGAGGGTCCGAGACAACAGACCACCGAACCAAGGGGGAAGGAGTCGAGGGAGGTCCCTACAGAAGAGGGAGTACTGGCTTCAGATAATGGGTTTGTCAGAGGGTTCCCTCACCCTCTTGCCCATCATGGGTCTCTGGCTCTTGACCACACCGGTCATACAGCTACTTCTCATCTCTCTTTCTGCCACACTGCTACAGCTGCAGCCAGCCCAGTCCCTCCTCATTAGCCAGCTCCTCTCTGTCTTTTATTACCCCCTCAACCCCTCATTCCACTCCCGGTCCGGCCCCGCCCCCTGTAAAGGGTTCGACACCGAAGCCCTTGGCTCCACCCCTCCTTCCGTCTCTGGAGCCGATTCTTGCCGCGCCGCCTGCTCCACGGCCCGTCTCCTGGCTGTCGTTGCTCACCCCGTCATCTCCCAACCAGCCAGCTCCCATGCTCTAGACCGTGGGGTGGTCCAGGCCTGTCCTGTGGCTGTGGCTCATCGCCGCGGCTCTCACTGGTCTTTCAGCTCAGCTTCCGGTGTCTCACTGGGCTCCTCAACCTCCGCCCCTCCGGCTTCCAGTGCACTTGTCCCTTGCTGAATCCTGCGGTCTTCCTCCTTCTTGCGTGGGGTGAGTGGGATGGGACGAGCCTGGGAGGGCAGTTTGGGGGTGACCGGCTTCGCCCTATCTCCCGTCTGGTCCGGGAGGTCCCGGCTGTGACCAGGACACATATATCTTGTAGCAATCTGACCAGAGACAGGAAAAGGCTTTTCTTGAGGCTGGGGCGGGGCTGTGGCTGCCCACCTGTCAAGCGAAAATGAAGACAGGGGACTGACATGAGAAAGCTGGCATGGTGCCCGGGAAGGAGTCAAGTCCACAAGGCTGCGGGGAGAGGAGGTGGCCGGTTCACGAGCAGCTCAACCAGCCCCTCCATGGCCCTTTGCTCACCCCCTCCTGCAGCCACTGCCCAGAGAGGTCCGCCCATCGCCACCTCCCCCCATCCCCCATCCCCCAGGGATCATGCCAGAAGCAGGCCCCCCAAGAAAAACACTGCCCCCCCAAGCAAAAAGTTGTTAGCTACAGGGCTGATTAGAATAGAGAATGGTCCAGTTTTGTTTCACACTGCAATAGAAAAAAGAAACACACTGAAGGAGAACTGTCCCAAGTCTCCAACATGCACTCCAAGTTGCTTCTCTTTTTTTAAGAGCTTCAAGGAAGATGTATACTGATGTGAAAAAACCACACACCTTCTTATATGGTTTACTTTATGCAGCACGGGGGGGGGGGGGAGTCCCTGCGGTGAGAATCAAGTTTCTTTGCATTTGGCTGCTAGGCTGTTCCTTAAAATTAAACAGAAAATGAAGAGAAACTTCATAACCTTACACAACTTATATATTATAGAATACTTACTTGATGAGTCAAAGGCATATATAGTGCAATCCTAAACAGAGTTAAACCCTTCTAAATAAATTGCAGTTGTCGACTCATTGAACTCTACTTATGAATATTATACAGTTACGTAGCAGCACCAACTCTTGCATTTTACCAACTACAGGAATGTTTCCTTTGTTTAAAGGTGGCCAGATTACCATCTAGGAGAGGGTGGCATGCACAGTTTCTCTTTCAATCCTCTGGGGGGGAAATCCTTAAACTATGCTTGTTTTTTTGGTTCAGTCATGCCTTTTGTTTTGTGATCCCATTTTTTAAATCCATAGGAACACCAATGCCTGAAGACCTCTCAGTGAGTAGAGGCATATTATGATAATATAGGTGTTCCTCTTCTGACATCAAAGAGTATATTTTCAAACATGGGATCCAAGCTGATGTATGGTAATATTTGACTTTAGCATTACAAAGCTTATGGAGTCTGTGTCTTACTCCCCAATTACACTTTTTGGAGGGGGGGGTAGAGTTCAGTCCTCAACTTAAGAGACTTCACATTAAGATATGAAGAAGTAGTAGTGGTAGTGTAGGTTTTTCTACCCTACTTTTTTCTACCCTAAGGAATCTCAAAGCAGCTTAAAATTGCCTTCCCTTCCTCTCCCCACAACAGCCACCTTATGAGGTAGGTGGGGCTGAGAGAGTTCTGAGAAAACTGTGACTGGCCCAAGGTCACCCAGCAGGCTTCATGGAGAGGAGGAGTGGGGAATCAATCCCGGTTCTCCAGATTACAGTCTGCCACTCTTAACCACTACGCCACACTGGGTCTCTGAGGAGGAGTTTCTGGGGAGGAGGAGGAGCTTCCTTCATTCTTTTCAAGGCACTTCTGTTTCCCCCTCTTGCTCCCTCTCCCCTTCTCAATCTAAAACTGAAGTTAGAAAAACTTCCAAAATGAGTGCATGTGTTCTTACTGCTAGAGGGTCTGACAAAACCGTCGTTCAAAGGGAAATAAAAGTTTAGAAATCCCAGCTTCCCTTGACATTCCTCTTAAAGCAGCACTTTGCCTGTGTAGGCTCATCCGATACTGGTTTGATGAGTTTCCATCTTTCAGTTAAGTATGTTGGTTGCTATTTTCCTGATTTTGGGGGGTTGAACCCATCTTACTACACTTGTCAGAAAAGAAGGGAAAGCACTCCGCATCTTCCAAAACCATTTTCAATGGCCATTCCACAGAGAAGACGCACTCTGAGGCTGAAGATACCCCATTTCATTTCAAAGGTTCAACAGAGCACAGGTTAGCATGGAGATGGTAATGTGTGGACCGGAGAATGACATCCAGTTTCTCATTTTTCTTTCTGAACCAATACATATATGCAGCCCTGGCTGATCTATTGATCTAGAGAATCATGGATGTAATACCTCCTTGTAAGGCAGGGGTCACCAACCTTTTCAAGGCTGCAGGCACATTTGGAATTATGACAAAGGGGGCTGGTGCCACAGGAAGTGGAGCCAACCACAAAATGTCAGGGAGAGTGGTTATGCATAATAGGCCCCGGTCACACGAGAGGTTTTGGGCCGGGAGAGGGATGGATCGGGGGCACAGCAAACAGGCGCGATCCCACAGCAACATCTGGGAAGCGTGGAACACCCGTTCCCGATCTGGCCCTTCCACCCAAAACCCCGCATCAAAAATAAGCCACCTACCTAGGTGGTTCGTCGGGAAAGGGCACATCAAGGCCGGCCGTGGGATCGCCGGCGCGTCCTTCCGCTGGTGCATCCCCGGCTCCTGGCCGAACTGCGCATGCTCAGACATGCGCAGTTCGGCAGCCTCCCCCTCCTGACTGTCGCTTCCTCCCCGGCATCTAATCCGTGGGATCCCGCCGCGGCGTCTCTATTTTGGTGCGCCTTTTAAAAGCCGCACTTTGCCCGGTTTTTTTTCCTGCCCTGTGGCAGGGTCCATAGTAACTCTTTTACTTTTCAGGCAGAAGCTCTGTTTAACAGGATGCCTTTTAAAATGAATATATTGTTAAAAATAGTTCTTGAATATACACAGCTTACCTTTAGCCAATCAGAAGCTCTGCTGGGCAAAAGTCCCACCTGGCCCCTCCCAGGTTCTAAAAACACTTGGCAGCTTTCAGGAAAGATGTCAGTGGGTATCACGGTGGCCATGGGCACCACATTGGGGATCCCCCCCCCCCGTGGTAAGGAACAGTGTTCCATAGGCTGCCAGAAATGTAGTTTTTCATGTGCTTGAGTTGTAGCACTTCTGAAGAGAACATAAGAACATAAGAGATGCCAATGTTGGATCAGGCCAAAGGCCCATCCAGTCCAACACTCTGTATCACACCGTGGCCAGAAATACCAGTGCCATCAGGAGGTCCACCAGTGGGGCCAGGACATTGACCCCACCAAGCACCAAGATGAATGTCTGCCACTCAGATTAGTAAACATAATCATGAATTAGTATTAATCCACTCTGCGGAAAGCCAGCTAGCGAAATCTTATGTAACTTGTGAATTATTTGACTATTTCCAGAGGAAGTTTAAAAGTAATGGGTACACGTTTTAAATGTTCAGATGACTGCTTGAAAATGGCTGTATGATCATTCCCGAACCTATGCTATATTGAGTAGCCATTAGCACAGAGACATGGCACAAAAGTATATGGACGTCAGAATATAGGAACTTCTAACAGATGTACAACTAAAGGTTGAACACAGGTAATAGACACTGTAACTGCAATTAAGGAACTTACTCATCCCTCTGCCTGGATCATTGAATTAGTTCTTCTCTTTAATTAGCTGCTATGTAGGAAATATATTATGGGAACAGAAGAGTCATTTCTCAAAGAAAGCTCCTAAAATGCATTTCCAATAAGATTTACAATTCTGTGTCCTGTCCCAAAAAAGTACCATAGAAGAGTGTTATCCGCTGGGCAGATGTTAGCTTAAAGTGCACATTGTTTGGGGGGGGAACCTAATTAACAACTTATTAATTGGATAGAAAGTCTGAAACTGTTGTACTTCTAGCAAATACATAATTTTCTTCAAGTATTATTAAAGCGTTTTTGTTGTACCTATTAAAGATTCTTGTCTCTAAGTTAATTTCATTATGCTAATAAGCTATCATCGTTACAGAACCTATGCTTTGATCCATGTTAATTGTCGTGATCTTCAAAGACAAAGTCACCACTTACTTTAAATGAATTTTACATCTTTTTAAAGAATCACACGGAAATTAGAGGAAGTAATTAATTTTTTATTATGTGTCTCAATATTTTTTAAAGGAGGAAGTCAATGGTATTGGCTAGAATTCATTTTAACATTTAACTAGGGAAAACAGCATGAGGCAAAAAAAAAGTTCAGATGCAAAAGATTAAAGAAAATTTGAAACTGGGACCTAATTTGTCTTGATAAACTTTGGTGTTTAATATGCTTCTTTTGTTCTCAGTGTGAAACTGCAGGGTTTTGATTTGTATAAACTTTTTGAAGAATTAATTCTTTCTAGTATTTATTCCTTTCTTTGCTCTTCCCTTACAGGAAGACAGAGAAGTTGACCTTCAAACCATAACTCTTTTAAAGATCGACAAAACACACAAGGTTAGATCTATTAGTGGCCTGATATTAACTAGTTTACATGTACAAGACAGTGTGTAGTTTCTGCAGCTGATTCAGGTTTTTAGAATACAAGCCCACAGTCACAAGTGAACTTGTCCCACTAAACACAGAAAGGCTCAGTGTGTGATTAACCAAAAATGTTCTTTTTTGGAAGAACTGGAAAATAACCAAGGAGATTTTTGAACTGGATCTGAAGTGTACAGAATTGCTAAATATATATAAAAGATCAAGGGAAGTAAACAAATATTTTTCTTCCTATACTTATCTCCAAATATAGATCACAACAAAGCATAATATATTGAGGCAAACTGTAGCCACTTACAACCCAGTGCAGGGAGTGATTATAAAACAACTATCCAGAGGTAAATATTACAAAGGCATAAAGCAACACACATCTTAAAAAGCAATGGGCTCCAGTTTATATTATTCCAATGAAAAGGCTTTTTAAAACAAAAATCTAGGTAGTGGGAAAGAAGTTTAAGGGATAGGAGCTGTAATTGAAATCAAAAACCCAGATTACCTACTTCAGTCTTCCAATTTAGCAGCATGCTAACACTGTTCACCCAAGTAAGCATCAGGTTTAAATGTAACCTACAGAAGTAGGATTTCTGCAATCCAGTAGACAGGTGGTGAGCTCATTGCAAGGATTTCTCAGTATTAAGGCTGGACTCATTTGGACTACCATCAGGCTTCAGTGATCCTCATCTGGATTTAACCCATGACCTGGCAATCCAGAGGATGTACTAGCTAACCGCTTCTCCATCAGGAGTGACTCTTTTGGTCCCCCCCCCCTTTCTGGAGGCATAAAGCTTTTAAACCTAACATAGCTTTAGTAGGCATGAGTGTTCTCTAAATTGTGCAGCTTTATAAAAGCAAAAACATTAATAAGTTTTATTAAAATTCAAGTGCAAAAAAACTTGCACCAATTTTATTGGGGCCATATTAAGTACTCCAAGCAAATTCATTTTTTTCCCCCCTGTGTAGTAGTTGAATATCACCAAACACCCCCCCCACTATGTTTGCGATGGATCAGGGTGCTTTAAAACATCCAGAGCCTGTTTGCAACTTCTGTCACTATTAATCACTAACTTTTTGGTATATGTTGCTACCCCAAATGTTATTTGTTGCCCGGGGAGGGGGGGGCTGTCTCCTGGTTTTGTTTGGGGAATTAGCAAGGAGACAGAATTTAGGAGAGGGGGGTAATGAAGAGATTGCCTTTCCTGAAAAGTCCATTGTTGAGATAAAGTATGTCTTATTTTCAGGTGGGGAGAGAGTCATTAGAAAGCAGATGCCCTGGAGTCACCTTCCCAAACTAGTATTTTAGGCTTGTCCTATGCTGGCATTCATTTTGCTTGCTCCTGCCCCATCTTGGGCTTAGCTCGTGTGTTTCAGCTTCATCCTGGCTCTACTAGGCCAGGCTGTGCAGTACACAGGCATGGTTTTAGGGGTGAAATATACTAGGCCAGGCTGTGCAGTACACAGGCATGATTTTAGGGGTGAAATATGATGAGGGGCATCCTCTATAACCTACCCTTCTGTAAGGTCTATCTGAGGGCTAACAATATGGGTTTTTTTCCAGGGGCATCCTCTATAAACTACCCTTCAGTAAGGTCTATCTGAGGTCTAACAATATGGGTTTTTTTCCCTACCCAAGCATGTATATGTCTGTCATGAGGTTAATGTTCTTCCATCATCTATAGACTAACACTCCAGTGCTTCCCTGGGTGTTTTAAAACCCAACTGGCTCCACCCCCCCTCCCAATCATCCGGAGATTTCGTGAGGTTATTTTATGCCCCAGGCATAACTATTTACTAATTCTTTACTAATTTGCAGGCAACAGTGTCCTAAGAGGGCAAAGTGCATAACTATTTACTAATTCTTTACTAATGTGCAGGCATTGCTGAACCACTTCTGTCTGTATCCTGCCAAAACCAGAGCAACCAGGGTGACATTTAATCCCAGAGTGTTTTGAGAGTTGTTAGACTGTGAGTTGTCATCTACCACAGCAATTATTCTGAGTGTGCATGGGACTTCCTAACTACATCTGGAGCATCCCCCTGCTTATTACAGTCAGTGGTAAAACTCTTGCGTGCATGGAGCTCTGCATACTTACCAGGGTTACTGATTTGTGGCTAAGAAATGTGACCCATAAAGGCAATGACACTTCATCCATCCTTAACCTAAGTTTACACCTTGATGGACAGAAGTACCTTATATTCAAAAGGCTGTTCAGGGATTTGTGGTAGGACTAGTTTAAACAGAAGATTATAGTCTCTTGCACCAAATCCTTACACTGCTTGGACAAGGAATGCAGAGCATTTGTGACTTCTTCCGATAAAGGTTCAGGTGTGAGTGCAGATGGTGCATAAAACGTTCTGCAGACTTGCAAGACGAATCTCAGGTAAACTTTTCAAGTGACTACAGTGGGGGGGGGCACGGGTCCACAATGGAAGCAGAAGTTTAACCGGAACAATCTGGTTTTGATCAAGTCACGGGGGACGCACTTGTTTTGAATCTTTGCTGGGCCCTGTGCACAGGGATGGACTTGCATCTCTTCCAGGAGAACATGGCGACGCCAATGTTCAAGGATGATGCCATATGCAAATAATTATATTTTGAAGCCAAAATGTAATAAAACAAAAAATGCCTTTGTTTTCTGCATATATCTGATCAAATGCATTTATGCACGAAGTGCAAGTATACATATACAAAGAAGTAAAGTCTTGTCTTTCCCCCGTTCCCCCTTATGCCTGTCCCACCCAGTAGGAGATTAGAAAATGCTGGGGTTAACTGTCAGATGCTTTACTCTTCTAAAAACCTTTGCCTTTTTAACTAAATGCTTTCTTATCTTTCTAATTTAACATAGTCCCACATTTCTTCTTTGAAGTAATTTTGGGCTATCTGATAACATATAATGGAAAACATGTTTACGTCTTCCCCCACTTCTTGTTGCATATTTCAAATGCTTAGAACAACAATTTTCAGAAGCTTTCATTAAGGTTAATTTAAAAAACTACATTAAATATGAACAGATTTTCTCACAAACAAAATGCAATGTGTATTTAACAGACTTCTGTATGTTATATTTGATAAACTACCTCATATAAATGCAAATTTTTGAGTTTCTGCCAGAACCAGGTGGTATGGAAAATATTTCTATTAAACAAATAATGCTTGGTGAGCAAACTCGGAGTTAGAGGATGGTGCACTAAAAAGGAAGAGAAAGAGAGAAAAAGATGGCTTCACTCAGGTTCGCTATACTTTGTCCCCAGGTGTCCCTGCTTTTAAAAAAATAAATAAAACCAGATGAAAGAAACAAAATGAGATACAGACCTCTGGGTGTGAAGATACATTGAGGTGTACATACATAAAGTCAAGTCTGGATTCCTGAGTGACTAAAACTAAAATGATTTTTGGCATCATACACAGTTCCTTGATAATGCTATTCTGAATTGTTGTTTTCTTCCAAAATCTAAGCAGACAGAACTTGATCATAACATAGCAAAAGTAATGCCTGTCCTCCTTTATGCATAAGTTAGTGCATTTAATACAATGCAAATCCAGTTTTGTTTAGAGCCCCCCCCCCGCCCCGGTGCTCTTGGAGTGCCATGAATTGTCGTCACGTGCAAGAATGTGCCCTGTGGCATCTTAGAGGCTAGCAATATTATTGTCGCTCAGTATTCCTCTCTTTCTGCCCCCTAATACTACATAGGGGACTAACTTGATAATGATGATCAGTCATTTATATACCAGAGCCCAGACTCTTTAGATTTTTTTTTTTAAAAAATGTGTCTGGGGAAACACATGCACAGCACCTGCGTGCCTTTCTCCTTATTAGACTGGGGCATTTGTCTTTACAGGGAGAAGTAGTAGCTAGTGTTGCATAATGTTTGAATGATTACCTGTGGCCTTGATGCTCTTGGTTAAAATCTCATTCAGCCATGTACTCACTAGGTGGCCCTAGGCAAACCATAATCTCACTGCTTCAGCCCCCAACCCACATTTACTATGGAGGTAATTTCCAATACAGTTTTGTTATTTACTTTGGAGGGAAAACAGCCCAATAGATCTATTGCTTAGCACTGTGATCTGCACCCAATTCCTCATAAGGCTGGGAATATTAGATACAGTCCCACAGCATTAGACTATGAACTTTAGGTCTGACCTCAAGAATGAAGTATCTGGGAGTTACTAAGGGATAAATTTAAAGTAAATGAGAATAATAAGGTTTTTGCTAACATCAATAAACTCAGAATATTTTTAAAGTTTTCACATCTAAAAAAAATCAGTATAAGTGACTAAGTATTTGTCAAGCTAACTTTCACTCGAGTTAACAAAAAAATATCAGTTTTCAGGGAATGTCCAATGTTTGTTTTTTCCTTAAAAACACGATGCATTTAGTGTCAGGGTACAAGGGGGATAAAAATAATCTCCCTCTGTACTAGATTCCCCTCAAATTTACTGAAATTTCCCCATCCTTTCCTGAGTTAACTTGAACATCAAAGGTTAGCCTAAACAGGTAGATATTTACAATGCTTCCAAAAGACATTTTCAGCCATGGCTTCCACCATGGTGGAATTTGGGCAGCCATACCAATTTTTCTTTCTTAAAGCTGTTTGCTGGGAGTTCTTACATTAGTTTACTTTATTTAGATACTTATACTCTGCACTTGTTTGCATCAGGAAGCCACTTTGGCCTTCCTCTAGCTGTTTTTTCTTCTGTCTTTGCTCTGCAACCAGTCCTCCTGGCCTTTTTGTCCTTGTTGTCATGGGGCCTCTTTGTATGTGGCAAGTCACACATGTCCTCTGTATACACTACAGTGTAAACCCCTGTAGTGTATACAGCAGGGGTTTACCACTACAGTGGTACAGTACACCACTACAGTGGTATGCTACAGTGGTAAACCCCTGCTTTTTGCTGTTCATGAACCGCCACAAACTGCTCCAAAATTTGGGGAAGTTTGTGGCAGTTCCTCAGGTCATGAACCACAAACCACCCCAAATTTGTGATGAACTTTAGTTCATCAGCTGGTTCGTGCACATCCCTAGTTGGCAGACCAGCACCAGTTACCCTCTGTCTGTGAGTTTGAGTCACCACACGATCAGGGCTGACAGCCCTGTAGGCTGCTCAGCTGTTGATGAGTTGCACCTTTCCCAGAATGATTCCTGATAAAAATAACCAGAAAGGTGTGAGAATGGCAGCATTCTGTACCAGTTGAATTTTCTGAGCACTTCTCAAGGGCATCACAGTAATCTAATCTAAATGAAAGCAGGGTATACACTACAGTGGCCGCATCATTTCTGTCCAGGGAAGGCTGAAGCTGCCTAACCAGTGGAAGCTGGTAAAAGGCACTCCTGGACACAGCTGACAACCTGTTTATCCAGCAGTAGGTCTGGGTCCAAAAGCACCCCCAGACTACAGACCTATTCCTTAAAGGGGAGAACAACCCCATTCAGAATAGGTGACACCTCAAATCCTGGTCAGATCTTCCACTCATCAGTAGCACTTTCATCTTGTTGGAATTACATTTCAGTTTACTAGCTCACATCAACTCCAAAACTGCCTCCAGGCAAAGGTTCAGGGTTTCTACCACCTCCATGGGATCAGCTGGAAGTGTGAGATTGAGCTGTAGAGCTGAGTGTTATCTATATATTGGTGGCAACCCTGTCCAAGTCTCTGGATTGCTCACCCAGTTGTTTCATGTAGATGTTAAAGAGCACAGGAGATAATATGGAACCTTGTGGGATCCCACACAGGGCAAAGGCCAAGAGGCTGAGCCTCAGTGCCCCAGCATCACATTCTGGTGGACGTTTTGTGGACTGGAGACAACACAGTACAGTGCCTCCCAATCCCAGCCTGGAAAGGTGGCCCAGAAAAAAAATCACGATAGATAGTATTGGAAGCTGCTAAAAGGTCCAGAGGAATCAACAGAGTTGCACTTCCTATGTCCATCTCCTGGAGCAGGTTATCTGCCATGGTGACCAAGGTTATTCCAGTTCCATAACCAGACCTAAAACCAGATTGGAAAGAATCTCAGCAATTTGTCGCATCGAGGAAAGCCTTGAAGTTGCCCAGGTACAACCTGTTCAATCACCTTGCTCAGGAATGGGACATTTGAGATTGACTGATAGGTATTGAGATCTCCTAGGTGCAGGGTAGGCTTCCTTAGAAGCGGACATACCACAGCCTATTTCAAGGGTGTGGCAATCACTCCTTCTCACAAGGAGGCATTAACTACCTCTTGGATGCAGTCAGCCAGCTCCCCTCCTGCCAGTAAGGGAAAGGTCATACAAGCAGGAAGGAGGCCTCCAACTTCCCTGTCCACATGCTCAAACTGAATAAATGGAAAACCATTCCAAACAACTGAACAGGTCCGCACCCTGGCACCATCTGACCCTGTCTCTGCTAATGTAGAGTCCAAGTTGGAACAGGTGCAAAATGTTTTATCTGCAAAGTGCTGAGCAAAATGATCACAGTGAACCATCGATCAGTCCACCTGCAGGACAGGTCCTAGGTGGCCTCTGACTACCCAGAACAGCTTTGCTGGCCTACACTGTGCACTGTAATCACAAAGTGTAGATAGGGGTCGAGAAGCAGGTGGAGAGCAGGTGAAGAAATGGAAAGGAAAAGGGATGAGAAGTTAGAAGAAGGAATAGGAAAAAAATAGGAGGAGAAGGGTAGGAGGTAAGATAGTTTTCTTCCATTTTCTTCTCTTGCCACATTCATTGTCACTCATTAATTCTTCCCCCACAGTCATTGTATAGGTACGGAAGGCAGCACGGTATAGCCCAAACTCATCAGATCTCAGAAGCTAAGCAGGGTCAGTACTCAGAAGGGAGACCACCAGGAAGGCTATGTAGAGGAAGGCAATGGCAAACCACCTCTGCCTCTCTCTCTGTTTTGAAAGCCCCATGCTGGGGTCACCATACATCGGCTATGACTTGATGGCATTTACACACACGCAGAGTACTTTTATACATCCCTTGTTTCCCCCTCGGTTAGTTTTTGTTCTCTTTTTTCTCCCCCTCCCTTTCCTAGATATGATGACTGGTGGCCCAAGCAGCCTGCCCCCTGCCTAACAGGAAGTGCCAAGACTGGCTAAGGTCAGGTCACCAGCCTCCAGGGAGGGAATGATAATTGAGCTTTAGACAAGAGGAATCAGTTCCCCTGGAGAAAATGGCAGGTTTGGAGGGTGGAGTGTATGGTATCGCATCCCCTCCCCAAACTCCACTCTTTCTGGCACTGCCCCCAAATCTCCAGGAATTTCCCAGGATGGAGTTGGCAACCTTATGTGAGGAATCTTGAGGTGATCAAAGGGACCATACTATTTGCGAGTGGGAAAAGTCACACTTTTAGTATTCTCCATGTAAAGACTCTTTACATGTCAGACAGAAAGACACCAGCATAGTCTGCTGTACTATAGAAAAGTAAGGCACAGGATCTTTGAAAAATGTAATTCCTCTTTTCGTGTTGTCGAAGGCTTTCATGGCCAGAGTTCATTAGCTGCTGTAGATTTTCTGGGCTGTCTGGCTGTGGCCTTGGCATTGTAGTATCTGACGCTTCGCCAGTAGCTGTGACTGGCATCCTCAGAGGTGTAACACAGAAAGACGGAGTACTCTCTGTGTCAAGGTGAGAGGAAAAATGGTAGGCAGGTACTACAATGCCAAGACCTCAGCCAGAGAACCCGGAAAATCTACAACCTCTTCTCGTGCATGACATAGTGTAGTCCAGTACTCTGCCCCCTGAGGACCACCTCATTCTGTTACATGGCCATAGCAGGCCTTACGCAATATGTGCAATATGATAATACATTAGGTAAGAATAGTAGCTGATTACTGTGCTAGTCAATCACAGGCAAATCACATGTTGAGGTAAAAGATCAAGTTGGAAAAGTTTGGGTTTTTTTCAGCTGATACTCTCCCAAAGAATATAGACTGGACTTAAACTTAAGAGCCACAGTATGAATCGTCAACTGCTGCTACCCATGTAACAAGCCAACTTACCCTACCGTAATGTTTTATGGTTTCAGAGGATGCCATTTTCCTATGTACACAGTCCCCGTGTCTGCCAAGTTACAAATGTCAAATGAAATGATCCATAAAAGCTAGCTAAACTGGCCTACATTTAAGATTTAATTAAAACAGACAGTATGCAAAAATTATCTCTTTGAAGTGAAGGAAACCTAACCTGATGATTAAATATGAATAGCTTCTAACTTTATACAATGCATTACAGTTGATTTACATTTTTTAAAGTAACATTGATGCTCAGTTGATTTCACTTCCTTATAATGTACAGAACCTTGGTTGCTAAAGGTGATTTCATGAGGAGAGAAGAGGACTTCAGTCCATGCCTTGTTCACAACTAAGGGCTTCAAATGAAGTTGTGTGTCTCCTTTGGGGAGGGCTCAGTGGTTAGAGCATCTGCTTGGTATGCAGAAGGTCCCATTTTCAATTTCTGCCATGGATCAGGTAAATGAAGCAGGTAACAGATGATTTGAAATTTCTTACCCTGAGACCCTGGAGAGCTGCTCCAGTCAGAGTAGACAATATAGAACTTCTTTGATCAAAGATCAGACTCAGGATAAGGTACCCCTCATGTATTCAGAGAGACGTGTCCAATTTTAAGAGGACTCAGATGAGCATTGTGATAGATATTTACCTGCCTCAGTAGTATGTGATGTTTACTCATGTTACATTGGTGCAAAAGTTCTACTACTGGGTTTCCTGCAGGAAATAAGGTACATTGTTATATTACTAAACATTTCATAGGCTGCAGTCACACGGGCAGGAAACTGCGGGGGGGAGTGTGGCTGTTTGCCCCGGGGCAAACTAACGCGAGGTTAAGCGATCAGACCTCCTGTGGAGGTCCTGTGGAGGTACTGTGGAGGTTCCGTGGGTAGGGAGAGGTGCCGATCACAGGACACGCCTGCGCGCAACGAAGAAGCGCGTGGTGCGGCAAACTGGTTTTCATTTTTTGTATACACAACAAATGTGCATGCTCCGTTGGGTGTGTGTGCGCATCCACGGAGACGTGGGGAAGAAAAACACCTTTTTCGCAAGGGGACATGGGCGGGCGCCGGATGCCACTGGAAACGCGATCAGACGCGCGCCCTTGCCCCATGGTTTCCGGAAACTAGTACCTCCGAGGTACTAGTTTTTTGCTGCACGTTTTCGGCGGGAAGCCTCGGTTGTGCCACAGAAGCGCTATGCTTCCCAGATGTGCCGGTGAGATCGCGCCCGGAAAATCCACCTGTCTTCCATCTCTCTTGCGTGGCTAATGTTCCGTGTGACCACAGCCTTACTAATTTTAAGAAGAACCAAACACCATGCCCCCTTGAAACCCAGTTTGCTGTTTCAGGCATGTTTTTCTTCTGATATAGCCTAGTTTTTGGTTCTAGGCACAAGAAAGGAGATGTAATTTATATGAATTTTCTAATAACTGGACATAGTCTATTTTAACTCAGCTTTTAATATATATATATATTGCATTGATACCAGAACTAGCCTAATTGCCTTTATAAAATGCAGTGATGAATTGCAATACACATATTTCAAAAATATAGTCACATGTCAGCACTGTATTTGTCATATATTCTACTTACCTGAGTCTGAAGGTACAGACACATCCCTACAATTTCAACAATATGTGGTTAGATTTCATAGAGTTCCTTGCATTCCAGTGGTTTCCATTTGCCTTTGAAACATCTTTAATTTAGGCTGTCTCACATACTTGGGTATTTCTCTGGGCATTTAGTTTCAACATATGCAGCTCATCCCCCACACTCCACTTCTTCAGAGTTTTGTTTCAAATTTGCAAGTATTGGCTACCTCTCATTGTGCATTGTTACTTGTTTACATGTTTCCTAGGATTAAACAGGATCAGAGTTCCGAATGTTATTTGAACAGACTAACCTTCCACAATCTGTGGTTGGCCTTGACCAATTATCACTAATTCTCTGTGTTAGACACATCTTTTGTGGATCTAATGACTACGCTGGGAACAACAACAACAAACCTTCAGCATGTGATGCAATCAGAAACAAAGCCCAACTTTTAATGAAATCGCTTGCTGTATGCCACTAGATGGCAAATTCTAAAGCTGATAATTTAAAGGACAAGCCATTTTATAGTATATCTAAGATTGTACATATTTATAGAATATGGCAAGATCAAGATTTTGATTTCCAGAAGCAAATAAATATGAGTCAAGTTTGTCAATTCCTCAGTTAGGTTTTACAAGGCATCCCTTTCCCCCAGGGATTCCCCCCCACACACACAGATATGGCCAGCCGGGAAGCAGGAGAGATTTTGCATCAAAGAACTTTTCTACTGGACTAAGTGAATGGATATTTTTCATTCATTCTCTGGCCTAGCTCATGTGTATATTGGAGAGTGTATGCTCTCTCTATATGTAATTATGATTCAGCTGATGGCCAGTAGCAGAAAGCAAAAAGTTATTCGATTCAAAGGTATTATGTCTGAGGTGGTGTGAGAAATTATACAAAGTTCTTTTTATGGTGCTGGGTCCAACCAGCTTTTCCACTGATGAAAGAAAGAGGAGGGAATTCCATTTAATCACCCAGAAGGCTATGCTCAGGATAATGGGACCTGCATAGACAAAAGTCATGTATGGCAGGGGCTGTTGTAAGAAGCATTAGGTGAGATTGACTGGAAAAGCTGGCTGGATCCAAACCATAACATTATATCTCTAACAGCCTATTTACACATATAAGTCATCAACTGAGTCTTTTTCAGATGTTACAGTCACACATACCACTACCCACAATCTTCCTGTCAAGCTCAGGCTAACTCTTGATTTCTTTAAATCTGTTTCTCGTTACCTTCACTTGTCATTTTTGAATTCCTAAGTGGGGGAGTGTGTATGTTGTTGAGAGTAGAGGCCATAACTTTCCTGAAGAAGCGCCCCAAGTTGGTTTCTCGTGGGACTGACCTTGGAGTAACTCTCTGCCAGCCTAGTTTAGATAGGGCACCATATATCTGTCTGTGTTGCCATAGTAACACCAGTGGTTGGTGGATGGATATGGAATTTTATGCTTTACCTATATCTTGTAATTTCCCGCACATTTCTTTAGTCCTAACAAAAGCTCTTGAACACACAACATCAAATCTCTAATAAAGCATTACACTGCCAATAGTGTGTGGAGAGTGAATTAGCTGGGGACCTGACAGATACGGTTGGTCACGGTGTTGTGTGAACATGGAAAACATATATATTTACCATGCATATACAGCCATGGTACACATCAATGTGAAACCTAAAAAATCCATTGGCCAGTTTGCACACAATAAATATGTATGTTGTTCCTGTTCATACAACACAGTGAATGTATACTCATGTATAATTATGTAGTGCATGCTCCCATTATGCATGGTTGGTAGGCTCCTGGTATATGTGATTGTAACATCTGAAAAGGTCTTCAAGGTTGCAAACATAAAGTGACGAGTATACTGTGACCCTGTACATATGTTACAGTGAATGTGTGTACAATCTGTGTACACATTATTTTTTTCTTTGTACATGTGACAAATAATTTTTCCATTACAATCAATGTACATATAGTTTAACAAGTGATTTTAAAGCCCACATTTCTTCCTGTCCTGGTTCCTGTTTCCATTATTAAAATAAATGCCTGTTGCCTTTATTTCTTGCAAACCAATGTATGTTCACAGTCAACATGTGCACAGGGCTAAAACCTAACCTATTCCATACGTACCACTAAGGATATATTTATTTATTCATTCATTCATTCATTTTTATCCTGCTCTCCCGGCCAAGGGCAGCTCAGGGCAGTTCACAAGCAGATAAAAATCCACAATACATACAACACATCAACAATTAATAAAAATACAATATTAAAATATCATGTTAAAATCAAATATATAACAAAGTGCTAGGTTTTATAACATCGGCCACATTGGTCTGCTCAGATGTCATAAGAAAATGCTTCAGATGTCATACATCATAAGGGGGATTGGCTCGGGCAGTAGTAGAGGGTCCAGTGGGTCACGGCTCTTCACCAAACAATGTTAGTTGCTGTTTTTAATAACAGTGGTGGTCGTGGTAGCAGTGATGGCGGCTCCAAAGTCCTGGTGGAAGAGCTCCATTTTACAGGCCCTGCAGAACTGTAAAAGGCCCCACAGGGCCCTGATCTCCTTCGGGAGCTCATTCCACTAGAGGATAAATTTTGGACCAGTGTTCCTTGTGTGGGATGCCTTCCTTCAGTTTTTGGCTTGGCTCACTTGCATAAACCATCCGGAGATCTTTGACTGGCAGGACTTTCCAATAGTGAGGTGTCCTCTGCCCTTTGTACGCTGAACTCCATTAAGGTAACTCACAGCAGGGAATTGGATCAATCCAATAGTGAGGTGTCCTCTGCCCTTTGCACACGTTAAGGTAACTCACAGCAGGGAATTGGATCAAGCAGTCTTTTCAATGCCTTATAACCAAGATCACTCCACATAACCATATCATATCAGGACAGTCAACACTCTCTGCTACACAGGAGACAAACATTGCAATAACTGAGTATCTTGGAGAGGCTCAGAGAGGCTTCCTAAGAGGAAACAGTGTGACCTTTTAAAGCCCAGAAGTAACTCCTAGGATTACTCCCATGTCCTAAAAAGATAATAGAACTCACAGGAAGGAATAACATCAAAAATGCACCAATAAGTCTGTGAAAGCATGTCATAAAAAAAAAAAGAAATGAGGCTTTATATATCAAACAGGCTATCAAGGTAACAGGACAAAGCAGACATCAAGTTCTAAATGCACTTAAGCATTTAAGTTCAGTAAGTACAACCCTGCCATAGTTAACTTCTTTGAAATCAATGACATTTAAATAAGGTGCAATTTGGTAAGCCTTTGAATGGAGGAAGGGAACCTGCAGTGGGGACAAGTGTGCCCCCATGAGAAGGTTTCCAGAGTCTTTTTCTGTACGAAAATGCCCTGCAACTCGTTCAAGATATTTTCCCACAGGATATATGGCTTTCAGTCTGAAAAGATATTACTGCTACTTGACAAACGTTCCAGTCACCCAGAGAATTTGCCGTGCAAGAGTCACGAGTGCCGGGCAGATTAAAAGGGCGTGATCATACGGCAACATCTGGCAAGCGTCGCATGCCCATCTCCAACCCATAGTGTCCGTCCGAAGATGCGGAGTTAAAAAGTAGCTGGGAAAGTGTCGTATTATCTGGAAAATGTGGGGCATGGGCAGGCATCTGATTGTGGAGGCGCTGGTATCCCGTCGCATCCGGTGCCCGTCCGTGTCCCACCAGATGTTTTCTTGTAAGCCTCCGTGGTATGCGTACAAACACGCACGTGCACAAACACGGTACTACTTCATTGCCACGCTTCGTCATCACCGTGTGATCGGAGGCTGATGGCCGGAGCCTCGGGGGAACGTCGGATCATGATACTGTGCTTCATTTTGCTCCGGAGCAAAAAGCCTCACTTCCCCCTTGGATTATCTCGCTCGTGTGACCAGGGCCAAAGTATGCTGAAATGTAACGCAACTTTCTTCCATGTTTGTTCTTCTTTCAGAGCCTTTATTTATGAATGCAGTGCAACATGTTGGAGTGTTTTAATTAAATTAGATTTGTACTGTCATTGAGAATAGCTTGTCTAAGTCACATGCAGTTTCTCCTACCCTCACAATATAATCATGCAGTTTTTCCATATGTAGAGCTTCTGTTCACATCCGTGAGAGATGTTTTATGGGATAGGATGAAATCTGCAGATGCTAGATACAAGAGATTGAATGGAGGAAGGGAACCTGCAGTGGGGGCAAGTGTGCCCCCATGGGAAGGTTCCAGAGTCTTTTTCAGTACGAAAATGCCCTGCAACTTGTTCAAAATATTTTTCCACAGGATACACGGCTTTCAGTCTGAAAAGATATTACTGCTGCTTGACAAAGGTCCCAGTCACCCAGAGAATTTGCCGTGCAAGAGGCACGACTGCCGGGCAGATTAAAAGGGCGCGATCATACGGCAACATCTGGCAAGCGTCGCACGCCCGTCTCCAACCCATAGTGTCCGGCCAAAGATGCGAAGTTAAAAAGTAGCTGGGAAAGTGTAGTATTATCTGGAAAATGCGGGGTACGGGAAGGCATCTGATTGTGGAGGCGCTGGTATCCCATCGCATCCGGTGCCCGTCCGTGTCCCACCGGATGTTTTCTTGTAAGCCTCCGTAGTATGCGTACAAACATGCACGTGCACAAACACGGTACTACTTCATTCACACGCTTCGCCATCCCCGTGTGATCGGAGGCTGATGGCCGGAGCCTCGGGGGAACGTCGGATCATGATACTGTGCTTCATTTTGCTCCGGAGCAAAAAGCCTCACTTCCCCCTTGGATTATCTCGCTCGTGTGACCAGGGCCAAAGTATGCTGAAATGTAACGCAACTTTCTTCCATGTTTGTTCTTCTTTCAGAGCCTTTATTTATGAATGCAGTGCAACATGTTGGAGTGTTTTAATTAAATTAGATTTGTACTGTCATTGAGAATAGCTTGTCTAAGTCACATGCAGTTTCTCCTACCCTCACAATATAATCATGCAGTTTTTCCATATGTAGAGCTTCTGTTCACATCCGTGAGAGATGTTTTATGGGATAGGATGAAATCTGCAGATGCTAGATACAAGAGATTTCTTTCAGGAAAGGATGAAAAAATATGCTCTGAAATAACTTTCTTGGAGAAACAGCTACTGGTGTTTCTTATTTAACCTAAAGAAACAGGAATAGCCACTTAACTCGAGGAACACAAGCCATACTAATAAGCCCACTGCAACCAATTCTGGAAGGTACCATCAGTCAACAATTTTAAATAGGCATACTTGAGCAACCTGCCAGTTCAGCTCATATCCAGCTCAAGGGGCTGATTGCTTAGCAAACTATTCAGAAGTGTCCAAACAAATTCAAATGTGTTCATGTCACATAATTACAGTGATTTTGCACAGCAACTGCCCACCCCTGCTACCAGTCTGTCACCACCGCCAATGTGAAAAGGCACAGCGAAGAGAGAGAGAAAAATCTGTTTGATTGGAGACTTACTATTTAGATGGCTTTGTGTGCCTCTGGTGCTTGCACTTTATCATCAGGATTTGCTTCCCCCTCTGTTTACTGCTGTTAGCAGAATCATACCTCTTCCCCCCCCCCCCCAGCTTGGGCTAATCAGTGTGATTGTACCATAACATAAGGAATATCACCTCACAGTAGAAATAGTAAAATGACATCAATTTTAAAACATTAAATGGTGATCATGACAAGAAATTCAGAACAGCAACCACCAAAGCCACAATGACCAGGCCTTGCATAACAAGTGGCTACCGTGGAGGTGCAAAGCAGCTTGACATGAACTTTGACAATGATAATCAAGGTGATCTGATCAGGAAATTGCCTCATATCTAATAGAGGGAGTCGCTTAAGGTTACGTTTCCCTGATGGTTGTGTTAGTGTCAAAGTGATGGATGTTTTATGTAATATTGTATTGTTTTTATTGAATGTTGTGAGCCACCCTGAGCCCACATGCAGGGCAGGACGGGATATACATAAAATTAAATAAATAAATAAAATCCCCCTATGTATAGTTATGTCCTATATGTAGAAATTCAGCGAGCACAAATCTTTTAAACTTCAAATTGGATTAAAGATTCGCAAAGCAAACATAAATAATCCAAAAAGAGTGAATTCTATCGGGGATGGGCTCTTCTCATTCAGCTTGGAAGTAGACGCAGACTGAGATTGTGGTGGTGGAAAGTGCCATCAAGTTGCAATTGATTTATGGTCTCCATAAGGTCTTCAAGAAAGAGACATTCAGAGGTGGTTTGCCATTGTCTGCCACTCAGGGGAGCTAGGGGAACTCATTAGCATAACTCATTAGCATATGCCACACCCCCTGACATCACCGGAAGTGTGTCATAAGGCCACACACCCCGCCCCCAATGGTCCCGGCTGCCGGCGCTAGCCTTGCAGCTCCACTGCCAAGCCCCATGAGGGGCCCGGCGGTGGACCTGCAAGGGCGGCGGGAGTGCAAGGAAGCCCCGCGAAGGCCCTC
>NW_015168717.1:31220-36676 GCF_001447785.1 Gekko japonicus
CCGGGGGAACTGCGATCCCCCGCGATCCCCCCCGAAATGACCTCTGCTGCCACTACATCATGACCCTGGACTTCCCTGGTGGTCTCTCATCCAAATACTTCAGGCCAGCTCTACATATCCATTTTGATGCTTCAGGGAATCTTGTAATCTTCTCTCAAATCAGTGAGGCTCTTTTTCTCACAGTCACCTCAAACTTCAGCATGCTATTCTGCTTTTTGTAAGCAAAACTGAAACCAAGCCAGTGTACAGAGGAAAGAATGCCATTTTCTAGCCACAGTCTTTACACTCTCCTATTCTCTGGCTTCAAACTTCATCCATTACATATCTTACATTCTAGTCATAATTGGCCCATACCAGTATCAACCATTCATGGGAATGCCAGTCCCCAGGTGGGGGCAGGGGATCCCCCGATATTTTGGGCTGCTGCTGGATGCCGGCCAGCTGGCCAGCATGAGGGAAGCTCCACCCCCAAAAGTTGTCCATGGACCCGGTTGAAAAGAGTGGGGGCCATGCATGCCTGCCCTGCCAGTGGTGAATTTGCCATTGGCAGGGCAGACACATGTCATCCGCTCTTTTAAAGCAGGGGCTGCCCACGATTGCCCTGCAAGCAGCGAGCTCGCCACTTGCAGGGCAGGCACATAAGTCGCCTGCTCTTTTAAAGTGAGGACCACTCATGCTTGCCCTGCAAACAGTGAGTTCCCTTTAAAAGATTGGAAGGTTCCCTTTAAATGGTTGGGGGAAAGCAGGAGGGCATGATCACATGGCACGGCATCCCTGAAGTGATGACATCACTCTGTGTGACATCATCATGTCAGGGACAGCGCCTCTGGCATGCCCCCTGTAATGTATCCAGTCCAGACAAGTCCAGACAAGTCCAGAGACAAATGTCGAGCTTCGCTCCAAGAGACAATGGACTATGCGGATCCTAGCCCGCTCCAATCAGGGGGCTAGGTTCCCAGCTGAGAGCCTATGGGACTCTCAGCCACTGTAAATAACCTATAGGGAAGTAGGAGTGTGTTTTGGGTGGCAGTTTCTCGGGGGATATAAGCCGGCCTGCGAGCCGGCCAAAGTTGTCTTGTTCCAGATAGAATAAAGTACACTTTGCTGAAAATACTCTCCGTTTGCGTACTTTTCACCCCCCGAATCCTCCCACTGGGAAGAAAATAGATTCTGGCAACCATAACCATTCATGTTGTTTTGGTCAATAAAGAGACAAAAAACTGCTGATTTCTTTGCCAATTTGAGTGAGTGCCTATCTTGATAATATTCCTGTGACAAGAAAACCAGTACATCAGAATGTAGGACAGACATATGTCAGAGCTCTGTAGAAATGCAAAATGAGTCTGACCATCAGCATTATTACTCCCCTGGGTTAGATTATTTGTATCATTTCATTAACAATTTGAGTCAGACTGAGGAGCAGAGACAACAGAGTATGTATAGTATAGCTGTAATAATTGTTCTCTTTTCCCAGGGTCTATGGAACTACAGTCTTATTGTGTAGTGGTGTAACAACAAACACCCAATTTCCTTTAACTTAATGGTTTATGATATAACACAGAACTTCATATAGGGTTGCCAGTCTCCAGGTGGGGCCTGGAGATCTCCTGCTTTTAGAACTGATCTCCAGCTGACAGAGATCAGCTCCCCTGGAGAAAATGGCTGCTTTGAAGGGTGGACTCTGTGGCATTGTACCATGCTGAGGCCCCTCCCCTCTCCAAACCCCACCCTCTGCTGGACCCACCCCCAAAGTCTCCAGGTATTTTCCAACCCAGAATTGGCAACCCTAACTTCACAGCAGATAACTTGGCTTGGGGGGGAAATACAGTAATACTGAACTACACTGTTTCTTGTCTATTAGGCCCAGGATTGTCCTGGCCTATTCACAAACTGTTCATGTAGGCCCAGCAGTCCTGCACCTTACTAGCAGGGATGTGAAACTGTGTCTCTCCTGCTTGCACTGAGGCCTTCTTAGTTAGCCTCATAAAGAGGCAGTACTACACAACAAGTTTTATAAGAAGATTAGGCATCTCTGAGAGAGAATACACAGTACCTTACTGAACTGTAATTCCCAATATTCTTTGGGGAAGCTATGACAGTTAAGCTGGGATAAAACCAATATTGCAACGTAGTGTTTCCTATTATGTTGATACCAGGCATCAACAGAGAGGCAGGGGGTAAGAGAGCACCTCCACATGATGTTCACATGCCAGCTGGACCAAGCAGTGCCTAGACCCAACTCTTTGAGGTAGCGAGCAACTCAAGGGTCTGCACAAAGGATGTGCTTGTGCAACATGTGAAATTGTCTAGCAAATTACAGAAGGCAATACTCTACCTTCAACTACTTACCAGTAGAAAGAAGGTAGCCTAGGCCACATCGCTGGCATCACTCAGGAAGTGATGTGATCATACTTGTGACTTCTGGGTGACACTCTGGTATTTGGGCAAAAACTCTATCTTAAAACCAACTTCTACCATAGAATTTTTGCCCAAATAACAGAGTGTCGTATGGAAGTTGCTGGCATGTTGACATCATTTCCTGTGCAACACTAGCAACATGGCCTACACCTTCTTCTTTCTCCTGGTAAGTCCCCCTGCCGGCCAGCTGATCAGACGCTGGGGGCAGGGCCTGGGAGCATGGGACCCCTTCCTCCACCGGGGTTGTGTGTGGCACTGGCAAACCTACCTTCAGCAATGCATTTTGAAACATTCATCCATACATATATTTTCAGCATTTTTCTTTTCCAGCATTTCATTAATGACTTGACTCCTTTGGGGGGAAAGTGTAGTAAAAGGGCTTTCTGGTGTGTAGTGAATTCATAGTAAGCATCCAAAGGCATCTCACTCTGGAAAACATCTGATGGACTTACAGTCTAAGAGCATTTTAAAAGAAGACTCTAAAGATTCCATTCTTACAATCAAGGCGCCACTGCGGGTGGCATTCCAGAGCTCACTGTAAATAAGCATTTCTCTTTTGGCTGTTTACTTGACCATTAGGTTAGATTCACAGCTGTCTCCCATCACTGGTATTACCACTCCAGGTCAGTAGGAAACAAGGCTAATAACTAAATACCAGAAGTTACAAAGCTTTCCAAGTCATACTAATATCATCATATACTTTATGAAGAACACCCCCCCATTACCCATCCTGACTTTTCTTTTCCCTAGTTGCTTCAGTACTTAAGATTTATCAGTAAAAAGAAATTTCATTTCCATTTTTTTTAACCTCTTTAAAGACATCTCTAGATATTGACAATTTGAAAATGTCATGGTGGAGCAAAAAAGAGAAAAGAAAATTACTGGGTCATTAAACTGACTATCCGTTGAGAAACTCCCCCCGAGTTGCTTCAACACAGCCCAGGCTGGCTGGTTTAAGCTGACTTTATAAAGCTTTTGCAGAATTAAAAACAGCATGCTCAGTGCCAGGATGCCTGCACTTCCTGTGCCTTCATGTTAAATCCTATAGTGCTGGGGATCTTATAAATGATTGAGTTATTTTTAAACCACTGGATGGCTTCCAGTCCCTCTATTTCACGCTGGATTAATTATGTAAGAATACTGACTTGTTCATCACTAATGTTACAGCTTTTTAAAAACAACATGCTGTTTAAATTCAGGTTTGGCAATTGTGCCTGAATCCCTTGAAATTTATGGCACCACACCCAATGCATAATAAAATCTTTAGTGGCCCTTTGTTTCCGCCCCCTATTTTCTCCAGGGTGTTTTATGCTGAAAGATGCATGCAAAAGTTGTCCAGATGTTATTTGTATCAGAGCTGGGATTTTGGTCCAGCTATTTGCGGTTGCAAATGTTTATTTTTAATGGGTTATTGTGCAATCCTTTGCTGTGTGGACCTTAGCAGCCTTCTGTGTGTCTTCTCAGTAACGCCAGGACATAGGGGTTTTTTTGGTATATTATTATAGTCCAATACAACTTTGACAGGTCACAAGGGAAAATACCAAAAATGTAACACCTGTAGTAATACTGAAAATATTTTTGCCAATGGCCACATATTGAGTCTCTACAAGATGCTCAGCTTTGCAGCTGCAGCTAGTGAGCTTTTGGATAAGATTTTTTTTAAAGGTGTGGCCAAAGCCTTAGCAACAGCTACCCTCTGTGGAGACCTGATTTCACTCTTGCCCCAAACATGACAAAGGTAATAAAAATTCCAGTTCCTACATATAGCCTTTCAATGAAAACCCTAGTATATTCTGCAGCATTATTTTGTTAATGGTGTTATTACAAACAAGGGGGGTGGGTCTACTTTACAGTGCATATTTGGAATTCTAATAAAATTTTAACTGTTTGTTTCAATGTTGAAGTAGGCTAGTAACTAAAAAAAAATCTCATCTGTATACCATAAAGGAATGTGTCTCCCACCTTATTAAAATAAGTGACCCCAAACTTTCACAATGTATTCTAAAGATTCTGAATTACACTAAGAAGAGAAAGGAGGGAAAGAAAATTGTACAGCAGAATCAGGCTTAATTTCCTTGATATTCTAACACAGGAAATCGGGAAACTTACAGAGACATCTTGGTCAATGTTCTTGGAAAGGTGTAACTCTGCTTAGGACTTCACAGCCTGTTGGATTCAGTACAAAGTCTGAGTCCAGTGGCATCTTTAAGACCAACAAAGTTTAATTCTGGGTATAAGCTATCATGTGCATGCACACTTCTTCAGGTACATTGAAACAAGACTTCCTCAACCATTACATATAGGTAGAGAGGGGGTGTTAGCTGCCAGGAAGGGCTAATTAGAGTCAAGATGTATAAGTAACTGACCATTAAGTGTAGCTAAGTTTGAATTAAAGCAGTTGTTAAGACCTGTGAATGGCAGCAAATTAGCACACAGATAATTAAAAAGTTGGCAAACAGATGTGAGAACCAAGTTTGGGTCCAGTGGCACCTTTAAGACCAACAACGTTTAATCCGAGTTTAAGTAAAGGTAAAGGTTCCCTTGCTCGAAAGCCAGTCGAATCCGACTCTAGGGTTGCGGTGCTCATCTCCGTTTCAAAGCCGAAGAGCCAGCACTGTCCGAAGACATTTCCGTGGTCATGTGGCCGGCATGACTAAACACCAAGGCGCACGGAATGCTGTTACCTTCCCACCGAAGTGGTACCTATTTATCTACTTGCAATTTCTTGTTTTCAAACTGCTAGGTTGGCAGGAGCTGGAACTAGAGACAGGAGCTCACCCTGTCTTGCGGCACCCGGGTCTTGAACTGCTGAACTACTGATCTTCCACAGCCTGCAGTTCAGCGTCTTAACCACTTGAGCCACCGCAGCTCCTCTAATCCGAGTTTTAGCGAGAACTAAGTGACTTAGCATGTGTAGTGGGATACAAAACTAATATCTCTGTTAAGCCCTGGGGGGTTCCATTTTCCTGAGTGTTATAATAACTTGTAATTCAGCAATCTCTTGTTCCAGTCTGTTTCTGAAATTCCTTTGCAGTAAA
>NW_015168717.1:36992-50469 GCF_001447785.1 Gekko japonicus
TCATGAACTTCCATGTACTTTTAGAACAGTTTGTGGTGGTTCGTGGACAGAGGAGAAAGTAGGGGTTTAAAGGGATTCTGAGTCCTTTTAAACCCCTGCTTTGTGTTCCCCACAAAAGCTGCAAAAACAGCCGAGCAGCAAAAACCGCTCAGCTATTTTAGGATGTCTTCTGAAATCCAGTTAAACTTTAAAGGGACTGCAGAAGACAGCTCGAGAAACAGCTCTGTGGCAGGCTGTCTTGGGCCTGTCTTCTGCAGTTTAAAGGTACTGTGCCTTCCCGCCCTGGGGCATGAACCGTATCACAAAGCAAAATCATGATGCATTATCCCCTGTTCGTGGTTCACGAACAGAAGTTTGTGACAGATTCACCATCATGAACTTCCATGTACTTTTAGAACAGTTTGTGGTGGTTCGTGGACAGAGGAGAAAGTAGGGGTTTAAAGGGATTCTGAGTCCTTTTAAACCCCTGCTTTGTGTTCCCCACAAAAGCTGCAAAAACAGCCGAGCAGCAAAAACCGCTCAGCTATTTTAGGATGTCTTCTGAAATCCAGTTAAACTTTAAAGGGACTGCAGAAGACAGCTCGAGAAACAGCTCTGTGGCAGGCTGTCTTGGGCCTGTCTTCTGCAGTTTAAAGGTACTGTGCCTTCCCGCCCTGCAGCTGTTTTTCATGCTGTCTTCTGCAGTTTTTAGCCTCTCCCACCATGCAGCTGTTTTTTGCACTGTTGTGCAGTCCCTTTAAATGGCACAAGACACCCAGGGACTGCACAAGACAGCCAGAAGCAGCTGAGCAGCTTTCTGCAAAGCCCATTTAAAGGTACTGTGGTCCCTTTTAATGGGGTTTGTGGGGCCACAAAGTGCATGAACTGGTTTGGTTCATGAATGAGCTGCCTGGTTCAGTTCATGGTTCAGCAATGAACCACGAATGGAACCACATTTTCCCGGTTCATGCCCATCCCTAGTGCATACCTATGATCCTAAATTTTGGTTGCGTGCTTCTTATTCCTGAAGGATCTCTCGGTACAGATGGGCTTATTCGAAGCCCTGAAAGCTGATTATCATTAACAGCTCTGGCCTAGCTATCAGTATTCTAAAAACAGGGTCTACCAATAATAAAATCACAATAGAGAGAGACTACAAGCAATGTTCCCTCTAAGCTGTGGAGTCTTGTGAGCAAAAATTCTACTTTGTGAGCTACTGGCATTCAGGCTGTGAGCGAGCGATTTGGCTACTGCATGAATTAGTTTGCTCCCAAGCCGTCCTTCTTGAGCTGGGACAAAAATGTGTGAGCTGGAGGCTAAAAAACTGTGAGTTAGCTCACACTAACTCAGCTTAGAGGGAACACTGACTACAAGACAGCAGCTATCTTGCACAGACTCCATATGACTCCATCCAACTTGCATGGACTCCATACAAGCTCCAGGCATTAGTGCATGCAAATCTAAATTCAATAGTGGATTGTCCTTTCAGTTTACCTACCTGACAGAATTCTCTCTCCCTCTCCCTCCCTTTCATGTTCGCATAAGCCAAATTCTAAAGATTATGTGTAATACCCTACCTTCTAGTTCTAGTGGGGTCTTCGAGGTAGTTCATAAAACAAGATTGCAACATTAATTTAATTTTTTTAATTGAAAGTGTTTAAAACGAGTAGGAGTAGGACAGTAGAACAAAATAGGTATTCAAATGTTAAAGTAGATATGGGATCATATCTGTGTGGACATGCAAATAAAAGTATGCTTTGAATTTTAACAAAATAAGGTTCTCCAGCCGCATGCCCTATGGAATCGATCATGGGATTTCATATGCTGTCCCATTATGTGAAACTGTTCTTATTTAATACAAAGAAAATATATCACTTTTTTATCTAGCAAATGTTGAATAGTATAGGCTATGCTGTATTCAAGTAATATTTAAGAGATTCCTTTTTTATGAACAGAAAAACTGGAGAGGAAATGCATATGACATGGTCAGTAAGGGTACAATATTTGTTTTCAAAGAGCTTGCACAAGTACACAAAATTTCATAGGTTTGGAAATACTAAATAGTAGATTAATTCTGCTTATATCTTGGGGTTTGAGTCTCCAGCTTGAAGAATATTGGAAGACAGGCAAATTGGCTGTTGCCCGGGATGGAGCATTATCACACACTAGAACTCTTGATTGATTTGTAAAGACTACCACCATCCTTTACAGCCATAGATCTGTAGAGCTGAAAGATGCTGTCCAGCCACACACCACATGCAGCCAATCCTGTCCTGGTTGCCAAATGCTTCTTAAATGTTTCCAAGGAAAGCATGGCCTACCATGTCGCTTGGCCAACAACCACTAGAAACACCTCGACCCACACATATTTCTTCTGGTTTCTCTTCTCTATTGTGGCTGTCTTTAACATATTGTAAGTTTTCTATAAGTTTTCTTTCATCATAACTCATCACATAAAGCTTTCCCTTTGAATAGCTCAGCTTCTTAACTGTAAACTAAAATTAACTTCTAAGGCTCTCTGATTTCTTTCCATATTGCTTTCAACTTAGACGCTGATAGTCTTCCAGATCTGCGATTTGCACATTGGGTGTACACGTCATCCTGTTCTTCCACTGGAGTCATTAATCAAAGTAATGGACCAGAGTGGACCACACTCTTATTGTTTGGGGCATAAACTGAGACAGCATTCTCTGTGGGTCTGTCTGAAACCTGTTTGGAATAGTGAGGACCAAACACTCCCTGCCTCAACCTGGGACTCGGCTCAGCAAGGAGATATTTTCCTAAAGAAAACCATATTTTCTGAGGACATTCACAAGCTACCTGGTTGGGATAGCTGAAACACTGACCTCACTCTCCCAGGATGCCTAATATGCTTAATGATCTATTTCACTTTTATCCCTGGAAGCCCAATAGTCATTCTGAGGACATTAGATGCTCAGTGAAAGCTACTACAAAATGCTGGTGTGGTGTTTAGGGCCAAGCCCTGGTGCTGTTACTCTACCCAGGGTTTCTGGGATACACAAATACAGTAACAATAGATACAGAAGCAAGGTAAACAAACCAGTCTGGAGTCAGAGATTAAAGGTCCAGTCCAAGGGCCAGGTCAATTAGGGTTAAGGGTTCAGGGGTCCAGTTCTTATTATACAGGGGCAGGATACAGGGTCTGGGTCCCAAGCTGTAGGAGGAAGTGTTACCAGAGACAAGGTACAAGGCAGCAAGTCAGGGTTGAATTTTGTTTGCTAAGCAAGTCAGCTCACAGAGGGGGGTGGCAAGCAAAGTTGCTTCCATGCCTTGCTCAGTATGTTCCTTTTATCTGCTTCCTTTTACTGACTCATCCTCCGAGGCCCAGGAGTCACTCCTTACAGTTGCATTCATCTTCCTCCAGGTGCAGGTCTTTACTGTTTCCCTATTAGCCTGAATCCTGGTCCTGTAAGTATTCCACTCCAGGAATTAACACTGATCTCTGTTGAGCAAGTAGGCGAGTGTCATGCCCACCGTGCTGCACCTTCAGCATCCAAGAAGGAGCTCCCTGCACCCCTGGAAGTACAAAACCTAAGTCTTGCAGAGGATGAACACCAGCTACCAGAAGGGTTCACACCTGGAGCCGCTCCTGCAGAGCTGAGCACAAGCTCCACGCTCCCTGATTCCCCCCCACCTGTAGCTTGTTTACGAGACCAAAGAAGACGGGACTTGACAACCTGGTGTAGGGTGCTTGTGTGGGAGGTGTCCTCTGAGTCCCGAGTATTGACTGGAGCCAGGAACGGGTTTTTAAGGCATCTCTCTTCACTATCCAATTCATGCTGGCAACTGATCACATGATTCAATCGCTGCACCTCGGACCTTGCATCCTGTTTTCCTGACTCTCTGCTTGACTCCCTCGGCTATTGACTCCGGACTGCGTGACATCGTTCTTCTGGCTCCCTGACTCTGGAATGTGTAACCTGACTCTTGACAACGGCTTTCGGCTTTATACCTCTGACTGCAAATCTCCGGTAAACAGACTGTGGAAGTGACCTGATATTTTGGGCTGTGCTTTTGTTTCTCTGCCTCTCTGGTGCCTTGACCTCTGCCTGTGTTTTTTGATACTCCGTGCCTTGCCTAGCCTGCCCGCCAGGGCAATCGTGACAGTGAGTGCTTCATATTCTCTTGAAGGCTGTTAAGCACTCTCTCCTCCTTCTATGCTCTGCTGGTTTGGGAGAAACTGGCGGAGACTGAGGCACCAGCCTTTGTGGTGTCTCTTTCTTCTCCTGCCAGAGTGAGCAGTCTAGCTGTGACTGGGAGGCATTCTTGCTTCCCGATGCTTCCCTCTTAGAGATCTGCTTCTCGACCCAGCTGCTCACTTGAGTATTCCACCGGTGTGAGGTCTGACTCTTCCGATCCTCCAAGGAGGTGGCAGCTGGCTGACCCAGGACAGCTGGCCTAGTGAGGTTTTTTTGTACTAGGAAGATGGGAGAGGAGAATGAGACAGACAGCCATCCCTTCCTCCATGTCTCTGTGACAGACACAAGGTAAGTGGGTGAAAAGGAGCAGGACTCAACCTTTCTTCAATAGCTTTGCCTGGAATCCTTGCTTCTTCATTATAACATGTTACAAGAAAGGTAATACACTTTACATGCACACATAGGCATTCATTGCTTTGCCTGTACTGGAGCCGTATCCTGACATTCAAAATGAGCAATGACACCATAACTTCCTGGTTTGGAATATAAACTGCAATGCTCACCCATAGTCTCAGGCAAATATTACAACCTCAAGTTCTTCTCTAGCTTGGATTGTGAATAGAAGAACAATGGGCAAGAGCTGTCTTAAAGCCAACAAAATAAAGGTTGGTTAAAACCAACAAAATATTTTTGAAAAAAGGATATTTCAACCATAGCACAATCCCCACCCATCAAAGAATTTCCAGGGAGAGAAGTTCAACTAATCCCACACATTCTGGATCTTTTTGCTGACAAATCCCTCTTTGTGCTCAGTGGCAGCTTTGTAGGATAATTTCACAAATGGGTTGTCTGCAACCTGCATTGTCATGGTCCATGCATTTTGAGATAAAATTGTGGTGGGTATGGAACTTTCCTGACCTAATTCTTTCAGTATCCTGGGCATAATTTATCTATCCCTGATGATTTCCACGTCTCTCTTGGCTTGCATCTCTCCTATCCAAGCTATCTGTACAGAAGAATGTCCTTAGCCTGATAGTCTTTGCAAGGATTAGTGACTTGCCTATTAGATAAGTTCCTGTGATGCTCAATTCATATAAAATGAACTCAGTGTGGCCTTAAAGACTATGAAATTCAGGTCTGAACCTCTGTGTCTGTTTTGGTCTGGTTCTGAAGACTCAAATATTTCAGTACATCTGTTGTGTTTCTGTAAGATGCAAAAGCGAAGGCTGATGAATTGGGGCCAAGATGACTTTAATAAGGTATCAATTTTAAAAGAAAAGAGCAATACATAACATAGATTTCATCTTTAAGTATGGGCTTGTCTATATTATTAACTTATAACAATTCAGCTGAAGTGTCTTTAACCACTACACAGTTTTACATTGCTTTGTCTAGACTACAGATTTAATGCAATATAGAAATTAATGAAGACACGAATCCTATTGCCTTAGCCATTTCATATAGACAGGGGGGTCTTCACTCAAATGGCTCTTGGTGTGCACAGTCACAATTTCCCTATCTTTTTTTCCACCCTGTAACTGTGCATTTGGTCTGTTTCCTTATGACAAGATTAAAACTGGAGGTCCTCAGAACAGATTACAGTGTAAACCTCCTAAAATAGCTGAAGTGGGTGCAACCAGAGATTTTCTTTGTGCTGGTACACACCAGTACATAGGGTTGCCAGTTCTGGGTTGGGAAATACTTGGAGATTTGGGGGTGGAGCCTGAGGAGGGTGGGTTTGACTTCAGTGGGGATGGACTTCAATGGGTTATAATGCCACAGAGTCCACCTCCCACAGTGGCCATTTTCTCCAGGTGAACTGATATCTGTCACCTGGAGATCACTTGTAATAGCAGGGGATGACCAGCCACCACCTGGAGGATGGCAATCCTACTAGTACAGGTCCCGGTCACATGAACCGGAAAATGCAGGGGGGAAGCGTGGTTGTTTGCCCCGGAGCAAAGTAACGTGCGGCAGCCTGGTCACATGTCCCGTGGAGGTCCCATGGGTATGCCATTAGGTGCCGATCACATGGCTATCCTGCAGCGCGGCAAAGAAGCAGCACGGCATGATCACACTAGCAATCGCTAGGTGCCACTTCTGTGGCAAATGGGAATTTCCCCCCCTCACCACAGTGTGCGCATGTGCTGGTGGGCGTTTGTGCGCATCCTGTGGAAACTTTAAAAAAACAAACATTCGGTTTGCGACGGGACATGGGCGGGCACCGGATCCCACAGGATTCCAGTGGAAACGCGATCAGATGCCCGCCCTTGCCCCGCGTTTTCTGGAAACTAGCACATTGGATGTACTAGTTTTTTACTCCGTATCTTCGGCAAGAAGCCACGGGTTAGCCACGGGTGCCCTACACTTCCCAGATGTTGCGGTGTGATCGCGCCCGGAAAATCCACCTATCATCCATATCTTTAGTGTGGCAAATGCTCCATGTGAACGGGGCCACAGTATACCAAAACCTCTTTTGTCCAGGGCTTGGGTGCCTTTTTTCACTCAAGACAGACTGGACTGATTGAACAAAAGCCAGAGCTTGGCCCATTGTGTCTGCCGGGGCCAGGGCTTATTGCTCAGAGCCAGCAGCTGAAGTTGTACCCATTGATGACATCAGTAAGTGTGATGGTGGAGAAGAGAGGAGTTGTTTGGGATAGATACCAGGTTTGGGTCCTCTCAAGAAGAGCATATATAGAAATATTCCATGTTGTATGATATTCCTATGCATGACAACCCCCCTTCTGATCATCACATTCAAAAGAACATCCAATTGGAAAGGTAAGTTAGTTCACAGTAATATGTATCAATGGGTAACTTTACAACAGATTCTGATGCCAAGCTATAGTACCATTCATTCACAAGTAGGCATGGGCACGAACCAGAAAAATGCGGTTCACATTGGTTTGTTGTTTGTGGCTGAACCACAACCAAACCATGAACTGAACTGAACCGGGAGTTTATTTGTGAACCGAACCAGTTTTTGGTTCATGGTCCCAGAAACCCTATTGAAAGGGACCACAGTTCCCTGGGGTTTGCAGAAAGCCATAAAACCAGCTGAGCTGTAAACTTTAAGGGGACTGCACAAGACAGCCCAAAAAAGCTGAGTGGCGGGCAGCAGGCTACTCCCCGTTGTTCAGTTGTTTTTACGGCTTTTGAGGGGAACAGAAAGCAGGGGTTTAAAGAGACTCAGGCGGAATCTGCATTTGTCTTTCCCACCAGTGTCCCAGCCTTTTGACTCCGTCTTCAAAAAAGCTGTCGACATTTGGTGTCATTTTCACACCTCAACAGTGCTAGTATACTTTTGCATGTCCACATATGTTTATCGTCTTTTCGGGCAGCTCCACTGTCATTGCATCTCCACACTGCTTTAAAAGAATCTTCTCCAAACAACATTCAAACAAGCATAGAGAAAGATGGTATCACAGCAGCACAAAAATGATTTAAAAATGCAAATGCAGATTCGGCCTCAGAGTCCCTTTAAACACCTGCTTTCTGTTCTATCTACAAACAGCCACAAACTTCTTTCAACATTCGTGATAGTAGACCCATTACAAACTTTGGTTCGCAAATCACAAAAACAGTGCAAAATTCATGATACATTTGGTTCATGGTTCAGTTCATGCCCATCCCTATTTGCAAGCTCACCGGTAGCATGAGAAAGTTCATTAATCCCAATGACAAGAAACAATACACCTTCAATAATTTCACCACATGCAATTCTGATGGGGTAATGCATATTATTAAAAGTCTGTGTGAGAAGCTGTATGTTGGCAAAACCATGAGGAAACATAGAATACATCTTGCAGGACACAAAGGTAGTGCAGAATGCTGCATCTAGACTGCTGGTTAGGGCCAGGAGTGTATGATCCTGATACTGCTGCAATTATACTGGCTATCGATCCTCTTCTGAGCCCAATTCAAGATGTTGGTTTTGTCCTTTAAATACCTGCATAGCTTAGGACCAGGGTATCTGAAGGACATCATCATCATCATCATCATCATCATCATCATCATCATCATCATCATCATCATCAATATCATCATCATCATCATCATCAATATCATCATCATCATCATAATCAATATCATCATCAATATCATCATCAATCATCAATCATCAATCATCATCAATCATCCGCCCTCAGGGCAGTGTAAAGCATGGAATAAATTAATATAATACATAATTAAAAGCAGATTTAAAAAACCCAGTTCCTACCTGGGAATTAAGATCACAGGGAGAGGCCCTCCTGACTGTTCTACCAATCAAAGAAGCTCATCTGGTGGGCACATGAGACAGGGCCTTTTTGGTGGGAGCCCCACAATTATGAAATAGCTTCCCCAGGGAGGTGTTCCTGGCCTTCTCACAGTCGATCTTCAGGAGGCAGTTGAAGAGAGTTTTATTTAGGACTCATTTGACTGATTTAGTTTTTATTTCTTGCCAGTCTTAATTTGAGTTTTTGAATCTAAATTGTGAACTTTTATGTGGTTTTGTAATGGTTGCATATATCTATATCTGTATCTATGTCTGTCTATCTGTCTGTCTATCTATCATTGTTATATAGTTAGTTGCCTTGAGGTCAGCAAGGGAAAACAAATGTTTTAAACGAACGAACAAACAAATAAACAAACAAACCCATGTGCCCCTTTGGTTCAGCACTATGGTTCAACATTTTGGGCTATTTTTAAATCTGAATGCCATAGGGAGAAAAAGAGGTGGAGCAGATCTGATCCCTTATGGGTTAAATGAAAGCCTCAAATTGTTATCTCTCATATGTGATAAAAACCAAGTAAGACCAGCCCACCTCTCTGAAATTCTGTTGCTCAGGGAACTGCTTGATACAATTATACAGCTTAGTTCTATATATTTTCTAACTTTTGAAAATTTGTTGTATACAAATTTTGTTTCAAGATCTGTGCTTCCAATTATGTGTTGGACATGTATAATCTCTGTCATGTTCTCATGAATTTATGGTTCTGGATATACTAACGTGCTTAATTTTTTTAATGGTGTTATATTTTTTCTCATTTTTATTTATAGTTTTATAGACCTCACTGAAGAAATTTAGGTGAAACACATATGGCAGTATAACTGAATAAAACAACTTCTTTTCCCACTTTAAAAATGGGGTAGACAGATTCATGGATGATAGGTGCATCAATGACCAATTGCCTTGGTGTTTAAAGAGAACTTCCATATACGGTGGCAGCAAGCCTCTGAATACCAGTGCTAGGAGGCAGCACTGGAGTGGGCTACAGCCTATAATGTCCTGTTCATTTGGCTCTCCAAGGCAATTAGTTGGCCACTGTGTGAAATGGTACACTAGCCTAGATGCATTGCTGGCCTGATGTAACAGGATCTACTTTTGTTCAGTCACTAATCTAGTCAGATTTGACCTGAGGTGAACACAGCTATATTGTTTATAAGGCCAGTACTAGCTTGTATGGTGTACAGGGTTGCCAGCCAACCGGAGGGAGACTGGGGGGGGGCAGGGGTATGGGGTTGTGCTGTCAACAATGGGGTGATGTTAGGGAAATGCTGATGAGGGATGTAATATCCTTCTTAGTTTTTTTTTTGTGTTATTGAGCATAAACTAGATTGACCACTCTCTTCTCCAGACAGGCTAAGTCATGGCTGCAGTGTGAAGACTATGATATCTTTGTTTAGAAGGATTTTGTTTTCCCATGTTCCTCTCTGGAATTCTAAGTGTCCTGTAAACAAGGGGTAGCATGAACTCTGTACAAGAGCAATACTTTGCTGTCCTTCAAGGGTTTTTTGAGCCTGTCCTTTTTGTTTTCTGTTTGCTATAAAAGATGAACTTTGTGTCAGTTAAAACATGCCAGCTTACTGGACACTTCAATGGGCTGATATCAGAATGAGTTATTCTTAAATAAACTGCCTGCTTTATTCCTCACAGATAGATCTCAGGAACAGGGGGACCATTTAAAATGTATTATTTCCCCTGACAGGAGACCATAGAGTTCTGGTGATTCCTAGAGACAACTGAGATCACTCCTGGGTTTTCCCTGGAAGTGACGTCATGCCATTGCCCAACAGTGATTTTTTTTTTAAAGATTAACTTTCTCCCACTAGCCACAGCAAGAGGAAACGTAGCATGATATAGCCCAATCTCATCAGATCTTAGACGCCACCCACGGTACTTGGAAGGGAGACCACCAAGGAAGACCTTGCAGAGGAAGGCAATGGCAAATCACCTCTGCTTCTCACTGGCCTTGAAAACCCCTTGCTAGGGTTGCCATAAGTCAGCTGTGACTTGATGGCACTTTACATACACACAGCCACAACAGCAGCAGGAGGAAACAAGTGCTATGGGGGCTGGCTTGGCAGCCCTAATGCTACAAGGTCATTGACTCAATGCTACAAGGTCATGTGTGTGTGTGTGTGTGTGTGTGTATGCTTCATTGCTAATGTTTCAGGAAAATGTATCTTCCAATACATAATGTACACGTGACAAAATAAAAACAATAAATATGCTATAGTCTGTCTACTTGTCTGCTATTGCATGAACCAAAGTTAATTTTCACAAATGCATTGGGCCTGCTGTATACAGAAGAGGAAAAAGGAATCTGAACTGTTTGAAGTGCGGTCAAGCAGCCATCTGAGCCTCCACCACAAGTACAGATTGTGGGTGGCCACATCCTCAGAGGTTTATGACTCAGAAGACCACTTCACCAAGAGCAAAATGGCAACCTGGGTCGGTTCAGTTTACTTCCTGGCATACACAAAGGATTGTGTGAATCATGTCTCAGAATCTCACAGAATGGCAAAAGTTTGGTCACGACATCACAATTCTCTGACCACTTGTGGGCTTTTAGCACACCAGCATTGCCTTTCTGTAGGCTACCAAAGCAAACTCTGGTAGAATGCTGGAATAGCCTTTCTAGGTGGTATATACAAGACTGACCCATGGCTTGGCTTTCCTCCTTGCTGGTGGGACTGGAAAAGTGGAGGAAGTAATCAGTGCGGTACAGTGGTTAAAAGCTGGGATTAGCCAGTTTAAAATTCCACTAAGCTTACTAGATGCAACTTGAATCATTCATTATTTTTTTACCATAAAATACTACACAGGATTGTGATAACTATAAGGAGGTATACCACCTTGGAGGAAGGATGAAAGAATAATAATAGTGAGTTGTCAGTCTCTTGTCTGGCCACAATACATGGACCGATTCCATGGGTGGTTGACGTGTTGCCCCATATCCCGAAGTGTTTGTTAATTAAGTTCCCAATTCCACAACCTATTGAACTCACTTCCCTCTCCCATTACAAGGGCTCCTTAAAAGTCTGCCCTATTGGTTTTTGCATTTGGGCAATCCCACCCTAGCTCCAAGTTCAACATGGTCACAGGCCATCCCTTGCTTTCTCCTCCCTGCAGCAAACTCATGCAAAGAAATACTGCCCATCAGCCTTCCACCACTCTCAGATCGGTTCAAAGGTCCAGTGATGATGTGCAGCACTGAGAGATTACCCCCACCTTGGGCCTAATCATTATTGTCTGGTTTGGGTGCCTCCCCCCATCCTCCAATGCTCACCAGTCTACTGAAATAAGCATCTAACCTGTACAAATCCTGCCAACATGAGTTAAGTCCAATTTTGCTGGATCAGGTCTATGTAACCCAAACCCATCACAAGAAATCTAAATGAGGTGGGGGGGGGAAGGTCCATCTCCTGGCCAACTGTATAGAGAAGAAGAGATTGTAAGCTGCTCTGAGACTCCAAGTGAAGGGTGGGGTATAAATCCAATATCTTCTTCTTCATACCCCATCCTTCATTACCCGAAGGAGTCTCAGAGCGGATTACAATCTCCTTCCCCTTCCCCTCCCCTCCCCACCCCACAACAAACACCCTGTAAGGTAAGTGGGGCTGAGACAGCTCTTTCAAGAACTGCTGTTTCAAGAACAGCTCTGACAGAACTATGGCTTGTCCAAGCTCATCCAGCAGCTGCAAGTGGAGGAGTGGGGAATCAAACCCAGTTCTCTGAGATTAGAGTCCACACACTTAACCACTCCACCAAACTGGCAACTCCTCCCCTCCCAAATACTACTTAGGCTTGAAGCAACCAGCTAATTTACATTGTTGCCACCAGAAGGGAAGGGAGCTTCACAGCAGAAGTATATGTGGTAAGAAGGCAATGGTTTTAAATAGCTTCCTTTTTCAGGCCACCTTATTGGCTGAATCATGTAAGGGAGTTGTTATTCTCGGGGGGGGGGAAAATATCTGGCACATTCAGATCTCTGGAGGGAATAGTCATTAAAAGCATCCCCACTACTACATGAGTAGGAAATTGGCTTGAGATGACCTGCATGCTTTTGCGTTACTCATCCTATTGTTTCTGCTCCAGGTTCTTCTGCTTTCCCTGAAAACTGCACACAGGAAAAAGTTGGGATGGGCTTTTCTTTCAGAAATTAGGGGAGACACATTATTTGCCTGGAGGGTAGTTATCTTAGCATCAAGCTTTCTCTGTTTGCCAAAACACCCAAAGCCAACATCACTTTGGAACCCAAGCCATGTGTCTTTTTAAAGCTGAAATAAATGGTTTTGGTGATGATGTGGAATTACAATACAGGTTTCCCAGAAATTTATCTTGGGAGTCATTTGAGTAAAGAATAATCAAGTCAAACTGCGCTAATAGCATGGCTTTCTTTCCTCACACAGATAATTTACTCTCAGTTGAAGGGGAAAGTGCATTAGAGTTAAGACCATCAAACTCATTTCACCTTTGTTACATTTAAACTAATTAGTCTCAGAGATGAAACACATATTTCTAGGATTCCAGATAATCTTAAACAAAACACTCCATGCTAATTTTTATTCTGCTCCTATCTGCACACAGATTAAACAAAGCCCACCATTTGGTTCGTCTGCCGTTCTTTTAAGAGAAATTAAAGCCTTCTGCCAAAAAAAAGAAAGAAAGAAAAAACCAGGGAGGAGGAGATCCAATCCTGTGGCAAGGTTCGCCCTGCTCTTCGCTCATCGTTAGTTTATCTGCTGCAAATGAGCATGTATAAAATAGTCCACCTACTGTTCCAGTTGCTACGACATAATGCAGTTCCACTGAATGATCCTGTTAACCTAACCTTCAGTTTGCTGGGATTTGAACTCTGAATTACAGCTTACTAACATACTTTAACAGCTGGTACAAGGGCTTCTTTTGAATTTTTAATCACATGAATTAAAGATTGCTGGAGATGCTTTTTTCAGGCCTCCACTCGCAGCAGATCCCGTGTACAGAAAGACAAGTATATGTAGCCCCAAGAGATTTATAGCACAAAGGTACTATGGCTCATGAATCCAGGCACTTGGCAAATTAGGGGCT